>NW_028234428.1:5501339-5506339 GCF_977035675.1 Penaeus japonicus | reverse complement strand
TCAGAGTTTGGCGAGTGCTGAGGTGGTGAGAGAGTGATGGAGTGCAAGTTCATCTCAACGCAAAGTTCTCGATTCTCGTTGTCTTTTCATCGAGACTTGGCTATGAGATCGGAGGTTTGTTTGCGTGCATGTGTTTGTGCGCGTGTGTTGTTATCGTCTCTGTTACTTTGCCGGTAAAATATTCAACGAAATAGATAATAAACACCATTGCACACTCACATCACCCAGCGATATAGACATATTACCATACCTTAATCAAAAGAAATACGAAATCAAAGTATAAACAATGATACAAAAATACTTCAGTAAACCCACTTGCAGTCAATTACGCAATCATTCGGACATAAACATAAAATCGTATCCCAGGGCAGTTAAAGGCAAATTGAAAAGACATCAACTGAAAATTGCTCCTTTTCCAAGGCCACTGTAAGTTCAGTGACCTCGTCTCCGTACAAAGGTTATTCAACTTTGACCTTCAGGGAAATTCATTAGTTTCAAATACATGATATATAAGTATTTTATTTGTTGTTGTTGTTGTTGATATTATCATTATCATTATTATTATTATTGTCATTATTATTATTGTTATCATTATTGTTATTATCATTATTGTTATTATTATCATTATTATTATCATTATTATTATCATTATTATCATTATTATTATTATTATCATTATTATTATTATTATTATTATTATTATCATCATTATTATCATTACTATTATTACTATTATTACTATTATTATTTTTATCATTATAATAATAATAATTATTGTTATTATTATAATTATCATCATTATCATCATAATAATGATTATTGTTATCATCATAATAGTAAAAATGATTATTATTATCATTATTTTTATCGTTATTGCTTTCATCATTATCATTATAACCATCATTACTATCATCCTTACTGTGATTATTATTATCATTCTAAAAAAATATGACGATGATGGTGATGTTGATCTCTTGTTGCTAGTGCTGTTAATGATGATAATGGTTATAGTGGTAATAATAATAATGAAAATAATAATGTCATAAATTATGACAATGATAGCAATGGTGATAATGATAACAATGATAAAGATGATAATGATAATGATGATAGTGATTATAATGATATTAGCAATTATATTAATAATAATGTTAATGATAATAATAATAATGATAATAAAGACAATAACAATAGTAATAAAGATAATAATAATAATAATAATAAAATAATAATAAGGATATAATAATAATTCAGAGGATGAAAAAATAACAAGAATTGTAAAAAAAAATAATAGTGATAATAATAATAATCATAAATAAAAGGTGGATGATGATTAATATAAAACCAAAAGGGCCTACAACAGCAACGGAAGCAATAATTAAATTTGATAATATGAGGGGATTGCAAGGTGTTGTGAAGAACTCTAGGATTCTCCCGCTGTTTTTTAACTTTTTTTAACTTGTATGTTCATTTTGTTTCATTTCGTTGATATTTCGTTTAGAGAAACAATATACGAGAGAGTGTGTGTGTGTGAGAGAGAGAGAGAAAGACAGACAGAAAGAGAGAGAGAGAAAGAGAGAGAAAGAGAGAGAGAGAGAGGGGGGGGGGAGAGAGAGAATGTGTATGGGTGTAAGATAGAGAGAGAGAAAAAGAGAGAGAGAGAGAGAGAGAGAGAGAGAGAGAAGAGAGGGAGAGAAAGAGAGAGAGAAAGAGAGAGAGAGGAGGAGAAGAGACAAAGAAAAGATAAAAGAGAGAGAGAGAGAAAAATAAAAATGAAAATAAGAGAATAAAAATAAAATGAAAAATAAGATCTAAGAATAAACGTAAAATGTGCACGAAATAACGAACGTCCGACACGACCCTACAAGGTCATTAGCTAATCAAAAGACCTAAACAAACAAAGGGGAACGAGCTGGGGGGTCAGGGGGGAACAAACAAAGGGAAGGGAAGAGGACAAGAGGAGAGAAAGGGAAGGAGAGAGAGGGAGGGGGAGGAGGGAAGGAGGGGAGGGAGGGGAAGGAGGAAGGAAGGAATGGGGAGAGGGGAGAGGAAAGGGGTGGGAGAGGAGGAAGGGGGAAGAAGAGGAGAGAGAAAGAGGGAAAAGATGGGGAGGGGAGAGAAGGAAGAGGGGGAGAGGAAAGAGAAGTGGAAAGGGGGAAGAAAGAGGAGGAGAGGAAAATGAGGGAGAGGAAGAGAAAAGTGAGAAGAAAGGGAAGGAAGAAGAGAAGAAAGAAAGGAAGAGAGAAGAAAGAAGAGAGGAAGATTGGGAAAGGAGAAGAGAAAAAATGATTAGGGAGAAGAGGTTAAGAGTGTAAGAGAATAAGAAAGATGGCAGAGTGTGAGGAAAACCTCTAGAGAGGAAGGGAAAAAGTGTCCTCAATGCAGCTTCCTTCCTTGCTCTACCACGTAATTTCGGTCTCATCTGCCCAACAGATATATCTCACTCATCATGTCATATACCCACCATTAAAAACTCATGATATGCTCATAATAGTTGATCTGGCAACTTCGGACGGTTGAATAGCCACGTCGAATATAATTCTCAAGATGAAACTAAGAAAAAAAATGTACATATATGCACCATTAAATCACTGTATCTCACTATATTTCCCCCTCTTCTCTTCCTTCGCCCGTAGGTTATATCAACGGAAGATGGCTTCTCTTTGTGTGATGTATGTTATCATTCTTATTATTATTGCTACGTAAGAACATCACCAGCGCGTCACCATATCACAATAATTCACAACTTTTGCAAAACTCTTATGATGATTTGTAAGGGAAGGCACCATCATATCACAACTCACTAAATACGTCAAGGTATATCTGAGAGAAACACCATCGAATCACCATCAGATCACTATAACTCACCACATGTAAAAAAATTGCTCAATAGAAACACCATGAAATCACCAATATATATATATATATATATATATATATATATATATATATATATATATATATATATATATATATATAACTCACTATATTCACAAATGCTGTAAGATAATTGCAAGGAAAGAAAACACCAAAGAATCACCATAACTCCCAATATTTCACCATTCACCATAAATTCACCACATGATTACTATAACTTACCATATGAAAGTGTCTCGACATCTAATCACAACTACGTAAAAAAATCATCATATTATGAACTCACCATGTTTACATAAAAGTACATAAGGTCACCATATAATCACCATACCGCCCTATATTTCACTTTTCTTCTCCTGGTCCCACAGGTTATACCTTCGGAGGATAGTGTCACTATATCTGCTTTGCATTATCATTCTTAAAATTAGAACGTAAGAAAATTTCCATCCAAATTATCATATCTCAAACTCCTCAAGTAAGAAAGAGAAAACACCATAGAATCACCATCAAAAACAGAAAATCATCCTAAAACACCATAAAATCACCATATATTCACCATACTTCCCCACATCTCATTTTCCTCTTCCTCGCCCCTCAAGGCCATGCATGTCTTTAAAATCACCATAATTGCCAGAAAAAAACACCATAAGATCACCATATCTCAGTCTTCTCTTTCTCGCGCCGCAGCTTATGACCTCGGAGGATGGTGTCTCTAATAACAGACTTGCATTATCATTCCTAGAATTAGTACGTAGAAAAAAATGCCATAAAATCACCATAAAATTGCCAAGAAATCATGAAATCACCATATGACCGCCAGAAAATCACCATAAAATCGTCAGAAAATTCCCCTAAAATATAATTAAATCATCATATAATCAACCCCAAAATCACAATCGATTCTCCCAAAAATCACAATAAGATCACCATATAATCACCATACCTCCGCGTGTTTCAGCCTTCTCTCCCTTGTCTCGCAGGTTATGCAAGAAAATCACCATCAAATCATCACGTAAGAGAGAAAACAAATTAAAATCGCCATCAAATCGAAAAAAAATCACCATGAACACCATACATTCACCATTCTCTCCCTCGTCCCGCAGATTATGTCCTCGGAGGATGGTGTGAGAAATCACCTTAAAATCGCCATCAAATCGTCCAAAAAAATCACCGTAAACACCACAAGATCACCATACATACACCATACCTCCCCGAACCTCACCATTCTCTCCCTCGTTCCACAGGTTATGTCCTCGGAGGATGGTGTGAGAAATCACCTCAAAATCGCCATCAAATCGTCCAAAAAATCACCGTAAACACCACAAGATCACCATACATACACCATACCTCCCCGAACCTCACCATTCTCTCCCTCGTTCCACAGGTTATGTCCTCGGAGGATGGTGTCTCTATATCGTCGGCGGAGTTAACGCTACCGCACATCGCTCGAGAGGTGCTGCGGAGGAAGGCCCTAGCGCGCGTCCATGTCGAGGTGAGGAAGGGTTACTTGGGTTATGGGTTTTCTGATTTTTTTTTTTTTTTGTTTCTTTTTTTTTTTTGGGGGGGTAGTTTATTTTGTGTGTGTGTTCTTGTTTGGCTTTGCTTTTGTTTGTATGTGTGTTTTTATCTGTTGTTTTTTTTCTGCTTGTCGAGGTGAGATCGGGGCTTTTCTCTCTCTCCTTCTCTCTCTCTCTCTCTCTCTCTCTCTCTCTCTCTCTCTCTCTCTCTGGTAGTTTACTTTGTACGTGTATGTGTGTTCTTGTTTTTGTATGTGTGTGCGATGTGTGTGTTTGTCTTTGTTTTTGGTTTTCTCCTTAGCGTGCGTCCATGTCGAGGTGAGACCAGGCTGCTTATCTCCCTGGTCTTGCTAGAGATTTTTTTTTTCTCTTTTCTTTTCTTTAATAGTTTGTGTGCATGTGTGGTTTTGTTTGTTTTTTCCTCCTTAGCTTGCGTCCATGTCGATGTAAGGGGCGCTTGGTTTCCCTGAGTTTGCTCTCTCTCTCTCTCTCTCTCTCTCTCTCTCTCTCTCTCTCTCTCTCTCTCTCTCTCTCTCTTACCCTTTCAATTTACCTTCCCTTTAGGTGATAATTATCTGTATCCCATTTCTAATTTGCAACATTTTT
>NW_028234428.1:5493839-5496339 GCF_977035675.1 Penaeus japonicus | reverse complement strand
TATTTTAGTATTCGGAAACTAAGGTTGGGAACACATCTGTAAACCTTTACTGAATCTCAGTTTTTTGCTCTTGGTGAATGATTGACTTACTATGATTCATTATAATTATTTTATTAACGCGATTATCATTATCGTTATTATTACTTCCATCATTATTATTGCTATTATCATTGTTGTCATTATCATTATTATTGCAAGTATTATTGTTGATATCATTATCATTGCTACTACTACTATTTTCATCATGATTATTATTATCATTGTCATTTTTATTCCTATTA
The DNA here is from genome assembly GCF_977035675.1 of Penaeus japonicus. NCBI lineage: Eukaryota > Metazoa > Arthropoda > Malacostraca > Decapoda > Penaeidae > Penaeus > Penaeus japonicus. The sequence continues at coordinate 5,496,058 of NW_028234428.1, read as the reverse complement.
TCATTATTGTTATCAGGATTGTTATCGTAATTACTATTATCATTTCATTATGATTACCATTATGATGATTATTATTAACGTTATCATCATTATCATCATTATGATTACTAATATTATTATCATAATCATTATCATTAATATTGTTGTAATTATTATCCCCATCATGATGACTATTATTAGTAACACTAATCTCTCTCTCTAACTCCCCCTTTCTCTCTCTTTCTCTCTCTATCTCTGTCCCTACCTCCCTCCCTCTCTCTCTCTATTTATCTATCTATCTCTCTCCCCTCCCTCCCCCCCCCTCTCTCTCTTTCTCTCTCTCTCTATTTGTTTTCTCTCTCTATCTTTCCACCTCTTTATGAGTCGGAAACTTTAATTATCTGATAACGTGAAAATACTTACTGTGTGAACATTTGCATCTTTATGAAATCTGCTTTATTATTTAATTTTATTATTCATTTATTTTATTTCATATCATTTTTTTTTCTTTAAGGTTCACATGTAAGTTTGGTGGCAATCATCACTGCTGGCCAGCCAAACACCTAGTCTAAATGCTAAACAGATTTTCATTAGGTTGCAATCATTCGTAATAAATTATTCTGACTTTCTGTCTTCTTTTTGTTTATGCATTTGGTGGTTGGCCTTATTTCCTGGTCGTTGTTGATGTTTTGTATTTTGGCTAAGAAGTTTATTTTGGGTCCAATTTTGAATAGTCATTTGAGATACCAATTTATCGGTATTAGTAAAAATATATATAAACATAAGTGTTTTTATGTGTATGTGCTTGTTTGTTTGTGTGTAAGTGTGGTATATATATATGGAATATTATGTATGTATACAAACTTCCTTGAATGTGGATATCCAGCGTTTGCATTTTGTTGATTCTCTGAATCAACATTGTCTTTTATATATATATATATATATTATATATATATATATATATATATATATATATATATATATATATTATATATATTATATATATATATATATATATATATATATATATATATATATATATATGTATATATAATATATATATATATATATATATATATATATATATATATATATATATATATATATATATATATATATATATATATATAGCGTCCAGCATAACAGCAGAGGGATAGTTTTATCAAATCAATTGTATCTTATTTGATATATTCTCCACGTCGTTTCGACACAAAGCTCTGCACGAAAATGATGCATTATCAACTGAGAACAGTACGGGACATTGCTCTCCAGGTCCATTTTATATCACATACTTGTTCCTCTTTTAATTCTATTCGACACATGAGCAATCTATGACCATTATAGAATCGAAGAAAGAATTCGATTTTGCCGGTAGAGTCGTTGGCATTATTTTTGTTTTGACTTTTGTGTTACCGACTATTTAATAGATCTGTGTAATATGTTAAAGAATGAAGGAGATTATTTCATATAAGAAGTTTATTTTACAATGTAGAAAAATAGTATGGACCACAAGGCCTTTCCTCCTTAGGCTAGAGGACAGAAAACTAAAACGTTTCCTGTTTCATGTGACTTTCAGTGATTTTTTGTGAGTTATGGAACTTTAGGTTTCATGTTTTTCGTGAAGTATGAAGCGATAGGTCGTCCCGGGCACGAGGCCCCGGACCGAGAATGACGATCATGCAAGTGGCAAGGTGGAGGGAGCGAGCGAGCGAGCGAGCGCGACAAGGCTCCAGGCCGACTACGCCTGGCCGTTGCCGTTCTGACGCAGGATGTCCATGATCTGGCGGGAGTCGTAGTGGCACTTGGCGTAGGTTTGCGCGCACACGGGGGCGGATTTGGAGGCCCGGCCGAGGAAGGCGGCCAGCTGGAAGGGCGTGGCGGGGCTGGAGATCTGGTCGTGGGAGGCGATGCTTGGGCTCCCGAACAGGGCCATGATGAGGGCCTCGTCGTCGGCCAGCTGGTCGGAGGGCGTGGCCGACAGCTCGCACACCAGTCGAAGGCCGCAGTTGGAGTCGCGGTCGAGAGATCCGGCGGCGGCGAACAGGACGTCGACGGCGTTCTGGGAGTAGCCGTCGTCAGCGAGGGCGGTGGCGCTCCTCCTGCCGCGGCGGGAGGCCGCAGCCTTAGCCGCAACGAGACCCGCGGCGCCCAGCAGGACCGCGGCGCCTCCGACCACCGCAAGCGCCGGGTTGGACACGGTGACGCCGAGTGTGAGCGCCGTGGTGGTGGCAGCGGCCGCC
>NW_028234428.1:5471339-5473839 GCF_977035675.1 Penaeus japonicus | reverse complement strand
GACCTCCAATTACATCCGTTTCCCTGTCCACTTTTCCCACTTGTCCGTTGACGTTTCCCCCCAACCAAACCTCCTCTTTTTCTGGAATGAGTACCATAACTCCTCCAAGCAGTTCCCAAAACTCATCCTTTTCATGTTCTTCCTAACCCACCTGTGGTGCATATGCACAGATCACTTTCACTATCAACTTTTCTACCTCTACTTTCAGCCAGATTACACAGTCCGACTCCCTTGTACCTGCAATATCCCTTCTTTTATCTCTGGTCTCAGTACAACACCCACTCCATTTCTCTTGTTCTCTACACCTGAGTAGTACAGTTTGTACCCTTCTCCCATCTCCCTCGCTTTCTGACCCTTCCATTTGGTCTCCTGTGGGCACAGAACATCCAACTTCTTTCTCTGCATCAGGTCAGCCACCTCTCTCCCTCTACCTGTCAATGTTCCCGCATTCAATGTCCCAAACCAAAACTTCCTCTCCTTCCTAGCTTTCCTCCCTCTTTGAGCTAACTTCTTTTGCCGTATCCGCCCTTGATATGGTAGTCATAGCCCACTTCTCACAGTCTCGCGGCGGTCTGACTGCGCGTCGTCTATGGAGAACGCCCTAGCATGGTCTGAATCATTTTGAATCCGCATTCATATTCAGTCTGGCATATTTTTTTTCAGGACTGATGCCATTCCTGCCGCCAACCCTCCCCATTTATCCGGGCTTGGGACCGGCTACTCTCCTGTCAATGTAGGAACGCGTACCCCATCTATGTCCATTTTCTTGGGCCGGTAGCTGGGATTCTAACCCGTTCAAAGAAACCCCGTCCTATAGTATATACTTTATCAATATATATACTATATACTATATACTATATAATATAATATATATATATAATATATATACTATATACTATATTAATAGTCCAAAATGAAAGAAAAAAAACTCCCTGAATATGAATGAATATGCAAATCATCTTCCCCTCACATGCACCGTGTGGTCATGAGGTGTGCTAATGGCCCCTCCTTCTTACATGTGTATGTGTGCGTTTGTTTGTATGTGAGTGTGTGTGTGTTTGCGTGCGTGTGTTTGTATGTGTGTGCGTATGTTTGTATTTGTGTGTGTGTGTGTGCTTTTGTGAGTGTGTGTGTGTGTTTGCGTGTGTTTGTGTGTGTGACTTCTGCTAAAAACCTTGTCATGAGATTTCATTACTCTGTTGTTGATAATCCTTGCTATGCTGTCTCTGGAAGTGAATGGTGTTATGTTGTTTGCATGCGTAGTAACTTTTTTATTCAAACGATGGTGATGATGGTGGTGGTGAAGATGAAGATGTTGGTGATAGTGATGGTGGTGATGATGGAAATTATCCTTATTGTTACCATTATGTTTATTATGATTGATATTGTTATTATTATTATGATTATGATTATCATTATTAGTATTGTTATAATTATCATTACTCTTATCATTATTATCATTATTATTAATATCAATATCATTTATATTATCACTATTATTATCAATATCAATATTATTTATACTATAATCATTATCGTTGTTATTATCATCTTTATTATAATCATTACTATCATCATTATAATTATTATCATAATAATCATTATTGTTATTATCATTATTATTATTATCATTTTTATAACTGTCATCACTATCACTATTATCTTCATCCTTATCATTATCATCATTGATATTATCAATTATCAGCAACATCGTTATTGTTATCTTTATTATGATTATTGTTACCATTTTGATATCTATGATTATTATCATCATCATTTTCATTACTATCACTATTGTTATTATTATCATTGTTATTTTCATCATTATTGTCACCATTACTATCATGATCACCTATTTCATTATCATTATTACTTTTATCATTATTATTATTTTCATAATTATTATTATCATTATTATTATTGTTATTGATTTTTCATCATTACCAGCTAATAATGACAATGATAATAATTGTTATCATTATTATTTTTTTTATTGCTCTGATTAGGACTATTATCATTATTATTATTATTATTATTATTATCATTATGATAACAATAGTTACGAATATTAATATCTTTATGAAACTTATATTATTAATATAACAGCTATTACTATCAGTTCCACTGATATTATTACCATCATTATCATCATTATCACTATCATGAAACCCGAAAAGAATATCCTCATCGTCATCACTACCATCTTCATAACTATCATCACTACCACTATTGCACGTTCCATCACTACCACCAACATCAACATTCACTCACCATCAACAACACTCGTGCATAAGACGTTATATATATATATATATAGCTCTACATAAAATAAATCCAATGTCTATATAATGCTATGCACTATCGGCACCATAAAGTTACAGTGACACGTTAAAGCGGTAGGAATTAGCGAAACCATACAGTGCACCGAGATATGTGTTCCATGAAGCCGCTCTACCGCGATCAAAGCGATATCTGGCGGGGAAAAAATGAAAGAAATGGA
>NW_028234428.1:5438839-5448839 GCF_977035675.1 Penaeus japonicus | reverse complement strand
ATATTTTCTCTGGAACTACTGATGATGCAAAGGAATGCGTGTTTGTTTTATAAAGTCTATATATTGAGTTTCTGTGACTCTCTCTCTTTCTCTTTATCTCTCTCTTTCTCTTTATCTCTCTCTTTCTCTCTCTCTCTTTCTCTCTCTCTCTTTCTCTCTCTCTCTTTCTCTCTCTCTCTCACTCTCTTTCTCTCTTTCTCTCCCTCTCCCTCTGCCTCTCCCTTTCCCTCTACCCCCCTCCCTCCCTCCCTCTCTCCTTCCCTCCCTCCCTCCCTCTCTCCCTCTCTCCCTCCCCTCTCTCTCTCTCTCTCTCTCTCTCTCTCTCTCTCTCTCTCTCTCTCTCTCTCTCTCTCTCTCTCTCTCTCTCTCTCTCTCTCTCTCTCTCTCTCTCTCTCTCTCTCTCTCTCTCTCTCTCTTTCCTTCCCTCTCTGTCTCCCTTCCTCCCTCCCTCTCTCTCTCTCTCTCTCTCTTTCTCTCCCTTCCTCTCTCTCTCCCTTCCTCCCTCCCTTTCCCTCTCTCCCTCCCTCCCTCCCTCCTTCTTTCCCTCTCTCTCTCTCTCCCTCTCTCTCCTTCCCTCCCTCTCTGTCTCCCTCCCTCCCTCTTTCTCTCTCTCTTTCCCTCTCTCTCTCTTTCCCTCAATCGAGGTCACGTGCCAAGGGCTTACGCCAAAGCGTTGCGTGGCGGCTGCGTCACGTCCTAACACAGCGAAGTCTTTGAACCTGTTTGATACCGTGAACCTCGACTGCTGCGCCAACAGAGCCTGTACGTGTTATTAACCGCCTCTGCATACTCACGCGCTTCTGCCTTGTCCGAGTTTGAATTAAGAGGGAATAGGGGAAATGTATATGTGTATTTTCCTTCGTCTGTGTGAGGAGGAAGAGAAGGTTGAGATTACGAAAGGGGGAAAAAAACAACAGTAACAAAGGAATGATATCAAAATAAGAAGAAGCCTGGAGGTTTTGTACATTAATAATAGGCGTTGAAATACATCCGGCCATTGTAGAAGCTGCCCTTTAACCGCAGCTCAGAGGGACTAATCTCGCGTGCTAGCGGGTCATCAATGTTGCATGCAAGGTCCCTCTCTCCTCCTGTCCCCTTCCCTACCCCCCCCTCCCCCTCCAACCCTCCCCTCCTCCAGTCCTCTTCCCCTCTCCCCCCATCCCTCCTTCCCCCTCTAACCCTCCCCTCACTCCACCCCTCTTCAACCCACCCTTCCCTCCCCTCCCTCCTCTCTCTCCCTCCTCTTCCCGACCCCTCTCTCCCCCAACTAACCCTCCCTTCACTCAACCCCTCTCCAACCCACCCTTCCCTCCCCTCCCTCCCCTCTTTCCCACCTCCCCGACCCCGCCGACCCCCCAACCCCCAACCCATCCCTCCTCCACCTATCCAACCCCCACCCACCCCCCCTTACCACCACCCCTTCGCGCCTCACCCCACACCCCTCAGTGACCCCGCCTCCCCCTCACCTCACCCCTTCAAGGCTCTCGCTCTCACTCTCTCTCTCGCTCACTCACTCACTCTCTCTCTCCTCTCCTCTCCCTCACGCTCGACTCCCCCGGCCTCAGCCCAGGTAACTTGGCCAGTGAGGGAGGCGACCGGGCGAGGGGAACAGCGGGGCGACGGAGCTCTTCTCTTGCGAACTCGGAGTGAGAAGAGCGAGCTGTGGCGTGGCGTCGCGATGCTCTTTTGTTGTCGTTGTTTTTGTTTTTGTTTTTGTTTTTGTTTTTGGTCGATGGTGTTGTTATTTGTTTTTGTTTTTTTGTGTGTGTGTTAGTGTTGTTTTGTTTCTATTTTTTTTTTTATGTTGTTTTTGTTGTTATCGTTATTGGCATAATTATTATTGTTATGATTTTCAGGTTTATTATTATCATTATTTACCTTATTATCACTATCATTATTATTACCATTATCGTCATTATCATTATTATCATCATTATCATTATTATGGTTGTTACTATAATTATCATTATCATTATCATCATAAGAGTATTACTGCTCCTACTGTCATTGCATATATGATTATCAGTGCCATTATTATAATTTTCATTGTAATCATTATTACCATTATTATTATCATGATTATTATAAGTCTAAATCATTATTATTATAATTGTTATTATTATTATTATTATCATTATCATTATTATTATTATCATTGTTGTTGTTGTTATTATTATTGTTATTATTATCATCATTATTATTATCATTATTATTATTATCATTATTATTATTATTATTATCACTGCTAGATAGGTATTACAATTATTATCATTATCATCAGTACCATCATTATCATTGTTATTTTCTTATTTTCCTATTTTCATTAACTATCATTCTAGTCGCTCTTTATTTCAATTTATTTGCCAGAACTTACATGAGCAAAAACATGAGCAAAAACATATATAATGTGTGAGTCACAATTTATCAAGAAAAAAAGTTCTTTCATAGCGTGAAGAACGAAAATATAAGAAAATAAGAAAGAAAGAAAGAAAAAGTGATGAAAAAAAATGTTAATGACCCCCAAAAAAGAATGGAAGGAATAACAAGACAGCGAAGAAAGAACAAAATACTCAGAGAGAGAAGAAAAGAATGAAATAATTTGATGACTCGATATCAAAGTGCATATGATTTATACCAAAGTGAGAGAAAGTGATAATGAGTAACGGAATATGCAAAGAGAAGAAACCGAGTGGGCGGTAAAGGAGAGAAATAGACAGATAAGATTGATCAAGAAATGGATTGATTGACGAATAGACAGATAAAGATATAAGACAGATAGATAAAGAGATAGCAAGAGAGATAGACATCAGAGAGATAAGTGGCTTGATAGATAGGTAGAGACAACTAAGTAGACAGATAGATAGGTAGATATATTAATAAATCAAAAATAAAAATAAGTTCAGACACACTGCAAGAGAAAGGAGATATTACGTGAGAGAGAGAACGAGAATGAAAAATAACAGCAACAACAGGAGAAGAGTGATAGAGGAAGAGAACAGATGGAATAAAAGGGGAGATGAGACAGAAGAGAATGTTGGGGAATAAGAGAGAGCGAGAGAAAAGGCGGGAAAACAAGAACAAATATAAGAATGGGTCTATAGAATAAGGGGAATGTGAGAACAGAGCGAGCGAAAGGATAGAGAGAGAGAGAGAGAGAGAGAGAGAGAGAGAGAGAGAGAGAGAGAGAGAGAGAGAGAGAGAGAGAGAGAGAGAGAGAGAGAGAGAGAGAGAGAGAGAGAATGAGAGAGAGAGAGGAGAATGAGAGAGAGAGAGGAGAAAGAGAAGAGGAAGAGAAAGAAAGTAAAGGAGAGAGAAAGAGAAAGAGAAGAGAAGAGAAGAGAGAGCGAGAGGAGAAAGAGGAGAGAGAGAAAGAGAAGATGAAGAGGAAGAGAAATAAAGAAAGAGAGAGAGAGAAAGAAAGGGAGGGATAGAGAGAGAGAGAGAGAGAGAGAGAGAGAGAGAAAGAGAGAGAGAGAGAGAGAGAGAAAGAAAGAGAGAGAGAGAAAGAAAGGGAGGGATAGAGAGAGAGAGAGAGATCAGCGTCTATCTCCCACTTTTCTCTTCCATCTCCACCCCTCTCTTTGTCTGCCTCTTTTCTCTCTCTTCTCCTCTCCTTCTCTCTAGCTCCCTCCTTTCTCCCTTTTCTTCCACTTCCCTTCAGCTTCACTCTATCTCCCTCCTCTCCCTCTTCCATTTCTCCGTTTCTCTTTCTCTCTATTATCTCTCTTTTCTCCCTCTCCCCTTCCCCTTCTCTCTATCTCTCTCTTCTCTACTTCTTCCCTTCCCCTTCTCTCTATCTCCCTCTTTATCTCCCTTACTTCTATTCGCCTTCTCTCTAATCTCCCTATTCTCCCTCCTCCATTTCCCCGTTTCTCTACCTCTCTATTATCTCTCATTTCTCCCTCTTCCCTTCTCCTTCACTCTATTTCTCTCTTTTCTGTCACTTCCTTTCCCCTTCTCTCTATCTCCCTCTTATCTCCCTTTTCTCCCTTTTCCCTTCCTCTTCTCTCTATCTCCCTATTTCTTCTTCCTCCTCAAAGGGAAGTAGAAAAGGGAGGGAAGATAGAGGGGATGAGAAGGGAGAGAAAAGAGGAAAGAGGAGAGAAGGAGACAGAGTGGGGGAAGAAAGAGAAGGGAGAGGAAAGCAGGAGATGGAGAGAAGGGGAGGTAAATCAATGGAAAAGGCAGAAAGTAAAGCAAACAGGGAGGGAAACAGAGAGAGTGAGAAGGAAGAGAGATAGGGGAAGGGAAGAAGAGGGGAGAGGAAGGGTGATAAAAGGCGTAAATACAGAGAGAAACGAGACGAAATGGTGGGCGTGCGACAGTGAAGAGCGAAAGAGAGAGGTATGATAACTTAAGCCTTGCGTAGCTGCGTAAGCCAACGCCGACATGGACACCTAAAAAATTATTTATTATTATAATTATATATATATATATATATTTTTTTTTTTTTTTTGAAACGTATTGAAAAAAAATATTATAATGAATGCAATGCATAAATGGCAATACCAAATGAATACGTACCAATAATGAATATAAATACGAACTCCATGTACTGTTATAAAAAGATGTAAGAATTCATATCATGGACGCCTAACAATGAAATAGATAAAATGAAATGAAACAGATAAAACACCAATGCTAAGACTGATACAAAACCCCATGTATTAATAATTCCAACGTTATTGAATTGATTGTTGAATAAGAAACACGACTTGACAGGACTGGAGTGCCTGAGATCAAAGCCAACAGAGTCGGTTGTCGTAATGCGATTAGAACAACACGGTGAGCGAAAGGCAGTCTGATTACGGAGACGGAATAGACTTCGATAGCATACCTGCGAAAAAAAAATCATATACCGGAATGGTCCAGTATATTAAGGTAGCGGAGGCGGGCAAGGCATTAAAGGGAATGAAGTGCGCCAGATCTTTCTCTCTCCTCTCCCCCCCCTCTTTCCCTCTCACTCGCTCTCTCTCTCTCTCTTGGGTCTGTCACTTGTTCTCTGTCGCTGTCTGGTTTTCTTCTCTTCTCTCTTATTGTTTTCTGTCTCTTTATTTTTCTGTTTCTCTTTCTTTCTTCTTCTTCTTTCTCTCTTTTCTCTTCTCTTTTCTCTCTTCATCTCTCCTATTACCTCTCTTTCTCTTACTCTCTCTTCAACTCTTTGCTCTTCTTTTCTCTTCTCTCTTCTCCCCAAATTTGTTTCCTCTCCTCTCCTCTCCTTCCCTCCGCTCTCCTCTCCTCTCCTCTCCTCTCCTCTCCTCTCCTCTCTCTCTCTCGCTCTCTCTTTCTTTTTCTCTCTCTTTCTCTCTCTCTCTCTCTCTGTCTCTGTCTCTCTCTCTCTCTTAATAATACTCATCCTTCACTTTTCGTATGACTTCTCTCTAAATTTCGTTGATTTTTTTGTTTGTTTGTTTGTATTTTGCTTTTCATGTTTCCTCCTCCTCCTCCTCAATACCCTTCTTCTTCTCCTCCTCCCTCTCCATAACCCTCTCTTCTTCCTCCTCTTCCTCCTTCCATCTCTCTCTCCTCCATACCTTCCTTCACATATTCTTTCTTCTTAATCTCGTCCTCTCGCCACCTGAAACGTCCTACTTCACTTATTTCTTCATTCATCTCTCCTCCATCCTTACCTCATCTTGCATCCTTCAACAGCAATTTGCAGCGTTTGCGTCCGCGCTTTTATTACTCATTAACACGCTTTCACGCCACCCTTCTTGCCTGTTAGGAATGAACAAGTTTTCGCTAAGAGTCTTCGGAATGTCATAAAGATTCTGGGAATTTCAGGATGTGTCGGGGTAGCTTCCTTATGTGTGTGTGAGAGAGAGAAAGAGAGAGAGAGAGAGAGAGAGAGAGAGAGAGAGAGAGAGAGAGAGAGAACGAGAGAGAGGGAGGGAGAGAGAGAGAGAGAGAGAGAGCGAGACAGAGAGAGAGAGAGAGAGAGAGACAGACAGAGAGAGACAGAGAATGAGGGTGTGTGGAGAGTGGGTATGTTTGTGCAGGGGATAGGGGATTTGTCTTTGTGTGTGTGTGTGTGTGTGTGTGTGTGTGCATGTGCTTGTGTATCTATGTTAGAGTATATGGTATGGGGTTGGCTATATGTGTTTGTCTGAGTGGAGTATGTGTGTGAGTTTGTTTGCACCACTTGCAAAACAACGGCCGATATTTCTAGCGGTATTTGTCCAAAATCTAGCACCGATAGACAGAAAAGTACCGCTGGATAGTACAGCAGTTTGTAAGCGGTTTCGCCATTAATTTACGCACGTGAGATACCGCAAGTAAGAATCAAACCAGTTTTCTAGCGGTTGCAGAATTCGGCAGTTTTTCAGCATATAAATTCATAAACAGAGGACGATTTTAGTCGGTTCTTTCAGGCTCTTTCTTTTCGTCCCATCATGAATACAAAACAGGAAAACACACGAATATACCGAAGGCCTTTTTGCTTTACTGCTTCATCAGAGCATGCATACTCGTGTGTTTTCTTGCGTTTTGTTTTCAACTTGTTCGTCATGAATCCCTCACGTCCCATCTTCTTCCTTATGTTTTCCTTTTTATTCCCCGCCTTTCACTTACCTCTACATCTCTTAGCATTATGTTCTTAACCATCCCGTCTGCATGAAATCGCTCATATCAAATGCAATATTAGCCTCTATCCCATCAACATGAAATAGAGCGTATCTCACGTTATATAAATATGCATAATTGAATTATTCAAATAATTTAGTGTCGTAAATATGGTGATATTATGCAAATTGTCGCCGCCATATTGGAAACACACTATCCTCTGGCACACGGACATCGGGAATTATCCACGATGGGTATAATTAAATCCAAACTTCATTAGTCATTTTCAAGTATCGATAATGGAAAGTCTAGCGCGTGAAATATTGTTTGCAAAGGAATAGCTAAGAGTTCTTTATGTTCAGCAAAGCAGCAAGCAGCGCCCTCTATCGCAACCTCACCGTCTATAATTCCGGGTTACGCACCGTCAAAAGATAGATCCTTTATCAAGAAGATATTCATACTATCATGGCACCGTAGCATAAAAAGCACGCTTCGATTCGTCAAGGCCAAAACCTGCCTCCCAAGTGGCATCTTAAAGGACTTTTTTTATATCCTTTGACATTAGCTTAAGACTGATTAAAGAACCCGGAGTTATTTCTCCCTCGCTGGCAGAAGTAGACCGCCCTCCACCACGCAACACCAGACGGAACGAAACAGCACGTAAGCGATGCCGCAGTTTAAAGGGTTAAAATTGCACTGCATTAAACGCATTATGCTGTAAATATATCGTGGAAGATGGCAGATACTGAGACCAAAATAGATTTTTGATTACATCACGCGTACAAAAAGCAAAAATACTTGAGGATATGTAATTAAGTATATGTCAATATTATTGTGAGCGTGTGCGTTATCCATTATTTCCGAAAGTTACACAAGTTTGATAGAAGCAGGTATTTACATACTCGTTAATCCTAAAAAAAAAAAGTGATAGCTTTAATTCTGAAGCAGCCTAGAGTCTTCAACTGCAAATTTTGCTCTTAAAAAAAGAGAGAGAGAAAACATGCTAAGTAAATAAAGGCAATGGATTTAGAGAGAAAAAAAACGAAGGAAAGGAAATAGATAAACGAATGATAAACGAGGAAGAGCTTCAGTCGCCGCTTACCCAATGAGCCTCATCAAGCAGAAGACCCTTGGACTGCCTTGAGCCACTGCCTTTTAGGTCCCGTGATGCCAAGCGAAGGAGAAGGAGAAGAGGGGGCTGGGGAGAGAGAGAGAGAGAGAGAGAGAGAGAGAGAGAGAGAGAGAGAGAGAGAGAGAGAGAGAGAGAGAGAGAGAGAGAGAGAGAGAGAGAGAGAGAGAGAGAGATTGGAAGAAAGAGATAGAAGGGAAAGTAAATATAGAGAGAGAGATTGGAAGAAAAAGATAGAAAGGAAAGTAAAGAGAGAGAGAGAGATTGGACGAAAGAGATAGACGTGAAAGTAAAGAGAAAGAGAGATTGGAAGAAAAAGATAAAAAGGAAAGTAAAGATAGAAAGAGAAATTGGAAGAAAAAGATAGAAAGGAAAGTGAAGAGAGAGAGAGAGAGATTTGAAGAAACAGATAGAAGGGAAAGTGAAGAGACAGGGAAAGCGAAAGAGTGAGAGAGAGAAAGAGGAGGGCCAAGGGAGGGACAAAGAAAAGAAGCCAAAAGAGAGAGCAATAGAGAGAGGGGAGGGGGTAAGGAAGGGAGACAGAGAGGAGAGAGAGAGAAAAAAAAAAAACTAAGATACTTAGAGAGATTTTTCTTTTACATTCTTCCTAAAGTGGTTGAAAAGAGGTATGTATGTTCGACCCTTTTCAAGAAAATTCAAGTATAGTTATATAACAACTGAAAGTATTCGGAATGAATAAGGCTTTTGACAACCTTCACAATATTCCTTTCACGTAGAACATGTGGTTTTAAGTCTACAGGCTTTAGCTAAGACTTTATCACTGAAAAATAAGATCATTAGTGCTGTACTTTTTTTACCTTAGATTATTCTCAAAATTCCAAGGGATGCGTGTCTTTCGTCTTAACTTCCCAAGTGAAAGAATCTTGAAATAATCTTCCCTTTTCTAACAGTGAGTACTGAGCATGACCAGTGAAATGCATTATCCTTTTCACTTCTCTAATGTCATTTATTCATCACAGGATAGTACAGTGAAAACACTAACATTAAAAATGACCACGATCAAATAAAAGAAAATAGATACTTAAAAGAAAATCGACTTAAGATCATTATTTAAAAAAAAAATATAGATAAATGAATAAGTGATAATGAAGGAAAAATAAGAAAATTCTTCAGAAAAAAATATACGGCCAATTGCCCTGTGCTGCTCTAGCCATGTCGTAAGCGAGGAAGAGTTGCAACAAGGATTCATCCAGAAGTTTCCTCAAGCGCGTCTTGAGGGGGCGACGGGACTAAAATGTTCCCTGTCGATTCGGGGATACGTCCGTGTCCCGGAAGAGGGGAGAGGAGGCAAGGTAGAAGAGAGGATTAGGTCGCGAGGAAGAGGAGAGGGGAGAGAAGAAGAGGAGGAGGAGGGAGAGTCGACGAAAGGTGAGAAGAAAAAAAAACAAGGAATAAAGCAGAAAGAGGAAGGAAGAAGGGGATACGGACGCAGGAAAAATCAGGCGAGGGGAGTACCGAGATCAAGCCAAGGAAATGGGAAAGAAATAAGATTTTTAAAACGAAGAAGGATTCACCAAAGAGAAGAAAAAAAATACTTGAATGAAGAGGAAGGAGAAAGAAGCACAGACAACAATCCAACCAATACTGGAAGAGGCTATCCGGCTTGCCCAGCGCCCCTGCCGAAAAACCCTGCCCAGCTTCCTGCCCAGCGTCTGCCTATATCCCCTGTCCAGCGTTCGTGTATAGCTCCCTGCTCAGCGCCCCTATTAAGGTCCCTGCCTAGCGCCCCTGCCCAGCCCCCTGAGACGGCCCAGCCCCCCCACCCAGCAGAGGCCGACCAGCAGGAGGTGCGAGCGAGCGAAAGGGCATGGCGTTGGTGGTCCTCACCCGCCCCCCCTCCAAGAGCCAGTACGCGGCCAAGAAGAAGCAGGAGCAGGAGCAGGCGCGGGAGAAGGAGAAGGCGAAGGCGATGAAGGCGGAGCAGCAGCAGCAGGAGAAGGAGGAGACGACGGCGACGGTGGGGTCAGCCTTGATGGAGGTCACACTCAAGATGCTCACCCTCGGGCCAAGGAGCCACCCAGCCTTCACGGGGTCACCGGCGCGACACAAGAAGGTACAAGGACAAGGCCGCGGGCTTTGCAGGACTATTTTTAATCCTACTCTTTGTTTTGGTTCTTGGTAATCGAGGCGTTGGTATTCTTGGCTTTGTTTTGGTCTTCTCTCTCTCTCTCTCTCTCTCTCTCTCTCTCTCTCTCTCTCTCTCTCTCTCTCTCTCTCTCTCTCTCTCTCTCTCTCTCTCTCTCTCTCTCTCTCTCTCTCTCTGTCTGTTTCTCTCTCCTCTCTCTCTCT
>NW_028234428.1:5433839-5436339 GCF_977035675.1 Penaeus japonicus | reverse complement strand
CAATAACATCGAACATGTTTGCATAAACCATAGCCTAAGCTACAAGCAAAACAACAAATAACCATTACAGCCTTACGCTCCGGTCACTCATCACGCATTAACCATAAAAATACGATATGAAAAATGAGGAAAATACACAGATTATCCTCATCCCGACCAGTTATGTCCATAAGTCACGCTTCAGTCTTGACTCATGAAGTAAGCTTTAAAAAATCGTAATAAACTGTATTTTAACATGCTTAGGTAGGTAGGTAGGTAGGTATAAAGAGAGAGAGAGAGAGAGAGTGAGACAAAATAGAAAGAGAGAGAGTGTGTGTGAGAGAGACAGGGAGAATGATAGATAAGGAGAACGTAGACAGAGAGAGAGAGAGAGAGAGAGAGAGAGACAAACACACAGAGATAGAGATAGAGAGAAAGAGACGAGGAGAGAGAGAGAGCAAGAGATATGAAGAGAGGGTGAGAGAGAAACAAATATGGAGAGAGGGAGAGAGAGAAAGAGATATGGAGAGAGGGAGAGAGAGAAAGAGATATGGAGAGAGGAAGAGAAAGAGAAAGAGATATAGAGAGAGGGAGAGAAAGAGAAAGACATATGGAGAGAGGGAGAGAAAGAGAAAGAGATATGGAGAGAGGGAGAGAAAGAGAAAGAGATATGGAGAGAGGGAGAGAGAGAAAGAGATATGGAGAGAGAGAAAGATATATGGAGAGAGGGAGAGAGAGAAAGATATATGGAGAGAGGGAGAGAGAGCAAGAGATATGGTGAGAGGGACAGAGAGTAAGAGATATGGAGAGAGAGAAAGAGATATGGAGAGAGGGAGAGAGAGAAAGAGATATGGAGAGAGGGAGAGAGAGAAAGAGATATGGAGAGAGGGAGAGAGAGAAAGAGATATGGAGAGAGGGAGAGAGAGAAAGAGATATGGAGAGAGGGAGAGAGAGAAAGAGATATGGAGAGAGGGAGAGAGAGAAAGGGATATGGAGAGAGGGAGAGAGAGAAAGATATATGGAAAGAAGGAGAGAGAGCAAGAGGTATGGAGAGAGGGAGAGAGAGCAAGAGGTATGGAGAGAGGGAGAGAGAGAAAGACATATGGAGAGAGGGAGAGAGAGAAAGAGATATGGAGAGAGGGAGAGAGAAAAATAGATATGGAGAGAGAGATAGAGATATGGAGAGAGGGAGAGAGAGAAAGAGATATGGAGAGAGAGAAAGAGATATGGAGAGAGGGAGAGAGAGAGAGGAAGAGAGATCGACAATTGCGTGTAAATGAGGTTATATTCTCCTGGTGGATTATGATTTTTTCGTTTACTATTTTTTTCTTTGTGTGTGTGTGGGGGGGGGGTAGGCAGAGGAGAAGGTCAAGCATTACGACAGAAGGGGCTAGTATCACTGTTGTTGTTGTTGTTGTTATTTCTCTTGTTGTTGTTGTTCTTGCTCTATAATTATTGTTATTATTGGTCTTATCATCATAATCAGAAATGCTGCTATTACTTTTATCATATGAATACTTATACATATGAATCAATTTGCGTGTGTTTGTGTGTGTGTGTGAGAGAGAGTATTTTTATTATGCGTATGTGCGTGTGTTTTAAGTGTGTTTTTTTGTTTTTGTTTTTTTTTGTGTGTGTATGTATGTGTGCGTATGAGTGTGTATCTGTGTATGTATGTCTGAGTGAATGTTCAAATGGTCGCTCTCCAAACGACCCAGTGTGCCAAACCCGGAAACAGTAAATGCGAGGTTTCCTCTACATAGTTCAAGGTTTCAATGGAGGCCTTTTAGTAAGCCATTGATTTATGGTGAAAAAAAGGGTGCTTTGGTTAGGGAAGTTAGAAGTTATCTGAAATGTTGTTGTTTTGAAATCTTGTTGTTGTTGTTTTTTTGTGATAACTTTGACTGTGGTGATTTCATGATGATGGTGATAATGATATTACTGATGATCGTGTTGAAAATAATAGTATCAATGATAGTGATGATTATATTGATAATGATGATGATCATAAAACTGATTAAGATCCTAATGATAATAGCGATAATGATAATGATAATGACGATAAAGACCCTGATGATAATGATGATAACAATAATTTTAATAATGACCATAATGATAATTAAGATAATAATGATCATAATGATAATAATGACTGTTGTTTCTCTTAATACTACAGCTACTACGATTATTACTGCAACTACTACAAATGCTACTAATACTATATGATGTTAATGATAAAAAGAATAATCATATTATAGCCAGTATCATCATCATTATCATTGTCATTATTATCGCTATCATTATTATTATTATTATTATTTACATTATCATTTTTGTTATTATCATCATCATCATTTGTTCCTCATTCTTATTATTATCATTATACTTTATGTTGTCGTTGCTACTGTTTTTAGCGTTAATATCATTTATATGTAATGAAAATCAAGATCATATTGTTAATAACAACAGGTATAACAACGAAGATAATTACCTTTTAAACTTTAATTATAATTAAACGCAG
>NW_028234428.1:5421339-5426339 GCF_977035675.1 Penaeus japonicus | reverse complement strand
GGATATCTTCTATATACTTCAGGTAATGAGATTTCAGTTCTGATGTCAAAATCATGGATTTAGGTCCTGGCAGTTTGTCAATATGGAGATATACATGAGTTCTATGCCATGGTGCAGATAGTTTGGTTTCTGAGATATTAAGAGCATCAATGCTCCACACATTGAAGCTGAGGATGGTCTGGGCAGTTTGGGCTTTCCATTCTAAGTTGGAGTGTATTAGATTGGAATATCGAGGACGAGCTAACCTGACTCTGTGACTGATCTCATTTCCCAGAGCTTGGGAAATCTGTGGTTTGGTTAGGAGCTGCAAATTCTAGTACCAAGAACGGTATTAATTTGGGTAACACGACTGTGGATTGTGGGGAGATCTAATTCTTTCCTCATGACCAGAACTTTGGCAGTCATTGGGCAACCGAGTATAATTCTCATAGCCTTGTTCTGTAGAACTTCAAGGGGTTTGAGGGCATTTGGAAGCAACAGACTAAGAACCGGACTCGCATAGTCAATCACGGACCGAACAAAGGTAATATACATCAACCTCAGGACTGAGGGAGGCACCAACGTATCTGTTACATATAAATTGCAAGGGTTTTAAACGTTCCAAGCAACGTTCTTTGATATCGTGAATAATTTCCAGGGTGAAACGAGAATTGCGTGACATGAGGTGTGGAGCAATCATCATAATACCAAGATACCTGTAGGAGTCAGTACTTGCAATAACTTGTCCACCTAAGCTTGGTATATAGGGCAGTTGACGAGGTCTGAAAAAAGAGAAGCACAGTTTTTGCTGAATCTCCTGAGTACATATTCCCCCCTATCAGAGACTTGGATGAGGATATCATCCGCATATGATATGATATTACATAGGTCTCCTAACTCATTGTTCAGTTTGCAGATAGAGTGTATAAGTATGTTAAATAGTGTAGGGGACAATACTCCCCCTTGTGGGGTACCTAACTCTAGTTTACCGAAAGCACTAAAGGTACCTTGGTACCATACTTTAACTTTCCTTGTAGATAAATAGTCCTTTATCCATAGCAGTAGCTTTCCCTTAACTCCCAAGAGAGTTAATTCATGGAGAATTGCTGTTGGAGAAGCTCTGTCAAAAGCACCTTTAAAGTCTATGAAGTATGAAGACTGCGCTTTGATTCCATTTAGGTACTGTGCTAAACACATTTGTGTTCCTTTCCCTTTCTGGAAACCAAAGATAGATGGATGAATTTGGTCTTCGGTCTGATAAAGAAGACGAGTGAGAAGGATTTTTTCACAGGTTTTGGAGAGACAAGATGTTAGTGAGATCGGTCGAAATTCGTCTGGGCGTCCTGATTTGGGAATGGGAATGATGGTTGCCTGTTTCCAGGAGGTAGGCGGAGTGCCTGTAGCATAGGTTAAGTTGAAGATATCTAGAAGATTTCTCCCTTTACCTGTATCTTAGCAAGGAGCCGGATAATGTCATATGTAATGCCATCGTCCCCAGGTGCAGTGGATTTGCCAGTTTTAATTGCTGCAAGAAGTTTGTCAGTTGTAAATGGTATATCAACCTCATCTGTTAATTGACACTGATAATCAATTACATTTTTGTGTTTTAAGTTGGAAGAGCACCTGCGTATGGATAATGGAAGATCATCAAGAGAAGAATCTTCACACCATTTGTTAATAAGAGATGAAGCTACTGTTTCTGGATGAGTGTTGCATTGTATGAATTAGCTTTAATCTTATTGATGTCCTTCCACACATTACTCATGGAAGTTGTAGAGTCAATTGATTCTGCCCAGGCATACTTCTTGCTTTTGAGTAATTACTTCTTTCAGCTTTCTACTAAAGAAAACAAGGTCCTTAGCTGAGTAGTGGTTGCTTCCTAAATGTTTTAGCTGGTTCACAGTTGATCGTCTAATTTTTTAAGAAGCTTAATCTCAGTCTTTGTTTAGATGTCGTGCACGTTTGACTCTGGAGGTTGGAGACCTATGCATGGTGGATTTTTTGGAGTGAAGTTGATTAATGATATTGCCAACTTGCTGACAGAGTGTTTCATTAAAATTATCGAGATTGATAGGAGCAAAGTCCTCATACCAACAGGCAATCCTTTCAATGAATTGGTCATGATATTTAGTGGCAATATGATATCGTAAACGTGGCTGGGTTGGGTCTCTTTTGCATAATGGTAGGGTTATACTCAACGCTCAGTGGTCGCTGATTAAGAATGGGATAACCTCTGTAGTGCTTGTCAAATAATGCTGATTGTACAAGGCTACATAATCTAATTTGCCCCCTAGAAAATTATTATTTTTTAAGGGACATACTAGACGTACAGGGTCACTTGTGTGTTGAAGATAATCATAATATACCTTACCGTTTTTGCCAATGGTGATACCCTCAGAGCCAAGGAGAGGATGGCGAGCATTAAAATTTCCACATAATAACACAGTATCATTATGTATCATATTGTCAGGAGGTTTAGGTTCAGGTACCTCTTCATTGTCATGCGGGTTATATACATTAATAATAATGATAGTTTTGCCATCAAGAAATAATCTAACACCGAGATATTCATCACATGTGTCACACTTGTCATCAGAGAGAGAGAAAGAGAGAAGCGGGGGGGGGGGGTCATGGCTATACATGAATATGTGTCCTGCAGTGTGTGTGTGTGTGTGTGTCTATGAAATCATGCAAAATTATTTAAATATTATACAGTTATCTCATATTCGTCAGCCTGCGAATGCAGTGATGACATGAATGAAAAACCTGCGTCATCGTGACCGATTATACTTCAGGGCAGAAAACGACGAAAGAGAGAGAGATGGGGGGAGGGGGGGAGGTGAGTGAGAGACAGAGAGAGAAAGAGAAAGAGAGAGAGAGAGTGAGACAGAGAGAGAGAGAGAGAGAAAGAGAGAGAGACAGAGAGAGAGAGAGAGGCAGAGAGAGAAAGAGAGACAGATAAACCGAGAGAGTGAGAGATACAGAGACAGAGAGAGAAAGAGAGAGAGAGAGAGAGAGAGGCAGTTAACGATCAAAAAGAGGCAAATGAATAAAGCAAAAATAAAAACATCCCCCGAAGAGATAGAGAATACTAAACAGACCTAATCCACGACCTAATCCACAAGAGAGAATCCACAAGACTAATCCACACGACCTAAAAAGACCAAATGACCTAATCCACACGACCTAATCCACAAGACCTAATCCACAAGACCTAATCCACACGACCTAATCCACACGACCTAATCCACAAGACCTAATCCACACGACCTAATCCACAAGACCTAATCCACACGACCTAATCCACAAGACCTAATCCACAAGACCTAATCCACACGACCTAATCCACAAGACCTAATCCACAAGACCTAATCCACACGACCTAATCCACAAGACCTAATCCACAAGACCTAATCCACACGACCTAATCCACACGACCTAATCCACAAGACCTAATCCACAAGACCTAATCCACCCGACCTAATCCACACGACCTAATCCACAAGACCTAATCCACAAGACCAAATCCACAAGACTTAATCCATAAGACCTAATCCACAAGACCTAATCCACCCGACCTAATCCACACGGCCTAATCCACAAGACCTAATCCACAAGACCTAATCCACACGGCCTAATCCACTCACCTCCTTCACCGAATCGCCCGCCGTTGCCGCTCGCTTATCCGACCACACCCACCGATATCGGGCGGAGATGCGCGCTCGCCCGGAGTCTCTCGGGACGACCTGGGGGGGAGGGGGGGGTATGTGGGAGGGTGAGGTGGATGGGTGGTGGATGGGTGATATGGGGAAGGTGGGAGGGACGAAGTGGATGGGTGGGTGTGGTGGAAGGTTGGTAGGTGGGAGGTGAGGAGTGGAAGAGGGTGGTGGGTGGGGAGGGTGAGGGGGAGGGGGTGAGGTGAGAGATGAGAGGGAGGGTGGGGGTGGGGGTGGGGGATTGGGAAATGGTGGTTGGGTAGAGGGGAGTGGGAGGTGGATGTAATGGAGGGTCATTATCGGGGAAGTGACAGAGGGAAAGATAGAGAATGAGAAAAAAAGAAGGTGGAGGAGAGATAGGGAAGGGAAGAGAGTGAGTGGTGGCCTTAGTGATAAGACTGAAAGACAGACAGATAGACAGACAGAATGACAGACAGATAGACAGAAAGACAGACAGACTTACATATAGACAAACAGAAAGACAGACAGATAGTCAGACAGACAGAAATACAGATAGAAAGACAGACAGATAGACAGATAGACAAACATAAAGACAGGCAGACAGACTTACATATAGACAAACAGAAAGACAGACAGAAAAACAGACAGATAGACAGACATACAGATAGACAGACAGACAGATAGACAAACATAAAGACAGAAATATAAACAGACAGAAGGAAAGACAGATAGACAGACAGATAGACAGACAGAACCCTACAGAAAGAGAGAAAGAAGAGGGCAAGGAAGGAGAAGAAAACGAGAGAAAAAAAGAAAGAACGATTACAAAAAGAAGAAAGAATATAAAACATAGACTCACATGAAGAAAAAAAAAATACGAGAAAAAAAAAAACGTAAAGAAAACAGAAAAAAATACACATCTCAAGCCACAAAATCAGGGACAGGAAAGGGAATGAAGAAGCAAAATACCCAAAGGAAGACACACGAGGTCATGCTGTTGTTGTTATAAATCGTGATGAGGTGGAGCCGATGAATAGGAAATCATTTCTGGGGAAAATCGGATGACGGACGTGGATGATGAATACGCACGAATACACACGTACACACACACACACGCACACACAAACACACGCTCATACAGACACAGACATACACACACAAACACACGCTCACACGCTCACATACAAACACACGCTCACACACACACACGCTCATACAGACACACACATACACACACACACACACACACACACACAAACACACGCTAACACACATACACACAAACACACGTTCACACACACACACGCGCGTGCTCACACACACACACAAACACACACACACACA
>NW_028234428.1:5378839-5386339 GCF_977035675.1 Penaeus japonicus | reverse complement strand
TTTTATTGCATTGCTCCATCTGATTTTTTATTCTTTTGTTTCCTCTTTGTTTTTCATGTTTGATCATGTCTGATTCTGATATTTTTGTGTCATCTTTGCCATGCTCCTTCTTTTCCTCCTCCTCCTCCTCTTTCTCTTCCCTTTAATCATCTTTCTTTCCCTCCTCCACCTCTCCCTCTTCATCCTCTTCGCCCTCCTCCTCCAACCCATCTTTCCTTGCCTCCTCATCTTTCTCCCCCTTCTCCTCCTCCATTTCCCCCTCCTCCTCCTCCTCCTCCTCCTCCTCCTCCTCCTCCTCTTCCTCCTCTTCCCCCTCCTCCTCCTCCTCCTCCTCCTCTTCCCCCTCCTCCTTTTTTTCCCCCTCCTCCTCCTCCTTCTTCTCCTTCTTCTTCTTCTTCTCCTCCTCCTCCTCCTCCTCCTCCTCCTCCTCCTCCTCCTCCTCCTCCTCTTCCTCCTGACAGAAATCAGGTTCAATTCCCCGTTAGTGTAATTTCCCGCGAGCCCCCCCCCCCCCCGCCCCAACCGCAATTAGTTCTATTGTAATATTATAAAATCATTTAAACTACAGTTCTTCGAGACGCACCGAGGCGTATCCATATCCATTTCCGAATCTTTAAAAGTAAAAAAAAAAAAGTATAACAGATATTTTGGAGAATACGTTGTGAGTGATACGACCTGAAAGGAAAATTAATATATTGTTATTTTTTTCGAGATATTTTTTTTGTTTTGTTGTTGAATGTGTTGTTTATGGGCAGAGAAGTGAATTTGTTTGTTGTTTTGTTTCACTGTCATATCTACGTGGAAGAAGAGTGAAGGGAGGAGGGAGGGAGGGAGAAGAGAAAGGAGGGAGGGAGGGAGGGAGGAGGGAGGGAGGGATAAGAGAAAGGAGGGAGGGAGAGAAGAGAGGGAGGGAGGAAGGGAGGGAGAGAAGAGAAAGGAGGGAGGGAGGGAGGGAGGAGAGAGGAGAGAAAGGAGGGAGGAAGGGAGGGAGAGAAGAGAGGGAGGGAGGGAGGGAGAGAAGAGAGGGAGGGAGGGAAGGAGGAGAGGGAGGGAGGAGAGAAGGCAGAGAGAGAAGAGAGGGAGGGTGGATGAGGGTAAGTGTGGTTAGATTCAGGGAGGGGTGGGGGGTGGGGGGGGAGGGAGAGGATCCAATCGCTCACCGCGTGAATCTTGTCTGACAAAACTGTAAATTCCGATTACCTGCTTTCCCTCTGTGGAGTAGGGCCGCTTTTTGATGCGTCACACACACACACATACACATACACATACGCACTGTGTCGCACTCATTGGTACTAAGGGGGGGGAGGGGGGGGCTTTTCCTTTTCTTCTCTTTCTCTTTCTTCTTCTTCCTCTTTTTTTTCTGTCTCTACTCTTACTCCTTCTCATTCTTCTTCTTTTTTTTATCTACTTTTTTTCCCTCTCATGATCTTCACTGTCTACTACCTTTTTTTATGTTTTTACTTAGCCATTATTCTCCTCCTCATCATCATCATCCTTATCTATGTTATTATAGAATTGAAAGACTATGCTTGTCATATTTTAGTGTGTATATTTATATATATATATATATATATATATATACACATATATAAATATATACATATATATGTACAAATATATATATATATATATATATATATATATTTATATATATATATATATATATATATATACACATATATAAATATATACATATATATGTACAAATATATATGTGTGTGTGTGTGTGTGTGTGTGTGTGTGTGTGTGCGTGTGTGCGCAAGCGTCAAAGCACGAGCGCGAACTAATACCCCGACACCTTGCTCCCTCCGTATAAATTTCCCACCGTCGGCGCCGCCCCATGAATCTCGCTTTATACCAACAGCCTTGATTTCCTTCCCCGAGATTAATTTCTCATCGGATTTAATTCATCTTAATCGGCGATAAGGAACAAACCGGAACGTCACATCCGGTGGTGGGATTCATTCGATAGGCGGAGATATTATGTGATTTTTTCCGGATGTGGTTTTTAATGTTTCTTTCTTTCTTTCTTTCTTTCTTTCTTTGTCTTAGTCACTTTCTTTATTGGAGGGAAAAGTTTGTTTTGTTATCTAAAATTGTGTTTTTGGTTTGGATTCTTGCTTAATGAATGCTTTTCCTTAAGTAAAATGAACAATGATTATCTATATTACTGATATTGTTATTACTTGTAGGAATAGGAATAGTAATAGTTAGAAGTAGAAGGAGCTAGTAGTATCACTTTATTATTCATTTATTATTTTCATCCTTATTCTTATAATTACTTTATCATTATTTTTATCATCATATATTGTCGGTGTCATTAGTTTCATCATAAATATTATTGCTATCGTTATTGTTATTATTATTTATTTATTATTTTAGTCATAATCCTCATTACTATTATCATCATTCTCGTAATCATCGTCCAGACTTCCTCTCCCCCCCTTCCTTCCCTCCCCCCCCCCATCTCCCTCTCCGTCCATTAACACAGTTCCTAGAGATGATTAATAACAGTTGCCAGTTACTCGAATTTCCTCATGAACATGGTGGAGGAGGAGAGAAGAGAGAGATGGAGGAAGGAGGAAGGAGGAAGGAGGAAGGGAAGGGAAGGGAGTGTAGCAGAGAGGAAAAGGGAAGAAGGGAGTGAGGGAAGAGGGGAGGAAAGGAGGTCGAGAGAGAAAAAGGGAGAAGTAAGAACAAGACGGAGGAAAGAAGACAAAAAAGGAGGAGGAGAAAAAAGGAGAAGGAGAAAAAAAAGAGGAAGAAGAAGAAAAGAAGAAGAAGAAAAAGAAAAAAAGAAGAGTAAGAAGAAAAAGAAAAAGAAGTAGGCGAAAAGATGGAAAGAGATGAAGCTGAGGCTAAGAGAGAGAGAAGCTTGAGCGTGAAAAGCTTACGGAAAGGTGTGACGGAAATGTTACCAACGATGACACTCTTGTGTGACTCGTGTGGTGAGGAGGCCTTTTAGCAGTGTCGTGGGGGATGAGGGGGGATGAGGGGGGTGGGGGTTGTGGGATGGGGAGAGGTAGGGGGAGATGGGGGAAAGGAGAAGAGGAGGGAGATGGGGGAAGAGAGAGAAGGGAGAGGAGGGAGGATAAAGGGAGGGGGAGAGAAGGGAGAGGGAAGGGGGAGGGTAGAGGGAGGGTGGAATGGAGGGGGAAGTGGAGAGGAGGGAGAGGGGGAGGGTAGAAGGAGAGGGGAGAGGAGGGCGAAGGGGGAGAAGAGGAAGAAGTGGCAGAGGAGGGAGAAGGGGAGGGTATAGGGAGGGGGGAAAGGAGGGAGAGGAGGAAGAAGCGAGGATGGAAGTGGGGGGGGGGAGGCTAGTAGGGTATAGGAAAAGAACGAAAGGGGTGAGAAGGAAGGGGAGGAGGGAGAAAATGGTGGATAGGGAGAGAGTAAGAGAAAGGAAAATGAAAAAGGGGAGAGGGAAGGATGAAGAGGAAACAGAGACGGGGAAGTGGGGGGGGGGGTTGGCGAAGAGGAAGAATAAAACCAAACAAACCGATGAACAAAGAAGAGGAAGGAAGGAAGATGATAAGGCAAAAATATAGAAGAAAAAAACATAATAGGGGTCAGAGGAATAGAGAAATTGAATGAGTCTAGGCCTATTTTGATGACCCGAATCAAAAAAAAGATTTTGATGTTGTTTTTTCATATCGACTTTAAGGCAACTTCCGGAGGAAAATTGTGAGAGCAAGATAGCGACTTACTGTTTATAGATAAAGATTTTTTCCTTTTTCTGACGGCCTCCATAGCGACTTATTGTTAATAGATTTTTTTTTCTTTTTTGACGGCGGAATAAAATTAGGGAAAAGATGAAATGCTTGTAAAGATGATTGAAAAGAGACATAATTAGGTGATGAAATTATAATTATAGATTTTTTTTTTTTTTTTTGAAATGTGATAAGATATAACCATAGTTCCGAAAAACTTAATCCTAAAAAAAAAAAAAAGAAAAAAAAAATCAATCACATACCACACATTCCGACCCAACCATTAAAACGTCGAAACAACACCCACCGCAGCGCCAACAATAACTTCACGCCCTTATAGCATCAAAACTCTAACCGTGACGCCCATCCCGACCACTCGCATGGGCGGCGTCACACCGATGAGTTCGCCTGGTCATCGCGCTACCGAGGGACCCGTTCGAGCACCGTGAGTCCTCGAGACGCCCTGGCTTAGCCTTTCGTTTGGCCACGCCTGTACGTCCGTCCCAGAGGGGGAGGGGGGAGGGGGGAGTGAGGGAGGGAGAGTGAGATGAAGAAGAGGGAGGGGGGAAGGGATGGGAGGGGGAAGGAGTGAGGGAGGGAGTAGGGAGATGAAGGAGAGGGGATGAGGAAGGATATCGAGAGTTAGGAGAGAGAGAGAGAGAGTGAGAGAGAGAGAGAGAGAGAGTGTGAGAGGGCATTGTAAAGGTGTCTGGGCAATTCCTTGTTGACTCTCGTTGATTGTCCATTTTCTAATTCTCTCTTTCTTTCTGCTAGTCTCTCTCTCTCTCTCTGTCTCTGTCTCTCTCTCTCTCTCTCTCTCTCTCTCTCTCTCTCTCTCTCTCTCTATATATATATATATATATATATATATATATATATATATATATATATATATATACATATATATATAAGTGTATATATATATATATATATATAATATATTTATATATTTATATATTTATATTTATATATTTATATATATACATATATATATATAATATATATATATATATATTATATATATATATATATATATCTGTTTTTTCTCTCTCTTTCTCTGTTTATTTTTCTCTCTCTCTCCCTCTCCCCCCCCCCTCTTTCTCTCTCTCTCTCTCTCTCTCTCTCTCTCTCTCTATCTCTCTCTCACTCCCTCTCTCCCTCTCTCTCCCTCTCCCTCTCCCTCTTTCTCTCCCTCTCCTTCTCCTTCTCCTTCCCTCTCTCCCTCGCACTTAAATTCCTCCACTTCTCTCTCCCTCCCTTCTATCCATCTACCTTTCCCTCCTCCTTCCTCCCCACACTCAAAGTTTGGTCGCTCGTGCGTGGATATTCGCCAGCGAGGGATGGGTGGGGTGGGATGGGGGGAAGGGGGCTGTGTTCGTGGGAAAAAAGGACGATGTTGGCTAGCCGTGCGTGGCGGGGGGAGGGGGAAGGGGGGAGGTGATGGGGAAAGTCGGAGGAGGGGGGAAGGGGTGGAGGGGGAGGGGAAGACTAGGAGAAGTGTGGTGGTGGTGATGGTGGGGAGGGAGGTGGGGTGGGGGGATTACATTTCTCTACGTCTTTGATGGGACCGATTTAATTGGATTTGATTTTTATTTCTTCCGTTATTATTTCTCTCTCTCTCTCTCTCTCTCTCTCTCTCTCTCTCTCTCTCTCTCTCTCTCTCTCTCTCTCTCTCTCTCTCTCTCTCTCTCTCTCTTCCTCTCTCTCTCTCTCTTCCTCTCTCTCTCTTCCTCTCTCTCTCTCTCTCTCTCTTTCTTTTGTGTGTGTGCGTGCCTGCTTGTGTGTGTGTGTGTGTGTGTGTGTGTGTGTGTGTGTGTGTGTGTGTGTGTGTGTGTGTGTGTGTGTGTGTGTGTGTGTGTGTGTGTGTGTGTGTGTGTGCGTGTGTGTGTGTGCGTGTGTGTGTGTGCGTGCATTGCGCGTGTGCCCTGAATGCCGAATGGAGTTGAAAACGCAATGCTGATCATTGCTCTCAACTGCAAATAACATAAACGCCGCAATTTCTCTCATTATTAAGAAGAAGCGGTAAAAAATGAGAACAAGCTCAAGGGATGGGATTCTGAGTATGATGAAATGTTAGTATGGACATATAAGTGTGTCACAGAGATAAATGATAAAAATCAACTCTCACTAGAAGAAAAATGTAAATGAACACCTGTGAGCAGATGTATAGGGATATAAAAGTGTGAGAGAGGACAAGTGTGAGGACAAATATTTGGGAGGACAAGTGTGAGGACAGACGAATGTGAGGTCAGAAATATGTGGGAGAACAAGTGTGAGGATAATGTGTGAGGACAGTCTAGCGTAAATACAGACAAGTATGAGGACAAACAAGTATGAGGACAAACAAATATGAGAAGAGACAAGCGTGAAGACAAACAAGTATGAGGAGAGACAAATATGAGGACAAACAAATATAAGAAGAGGCAAGCGTGAAGACAAACAAGAATGAGGAGAGACAAATATGAGGACAAACAAATATAAGAAGAGGCAAGCGTGAAGACAAACAAGAATGAGAGACAAATATGAGGACAAACAAATATGAGAAGAGACAAGCGTGAAGACAAACAAGAATGAGAGACAAATATGAGGACAAACAAATATAAGAAGAGGCAAGCGTGAAGACAAACAAGAATGAGGAGAGACAAATATGAGGACAAACCCGCATGAGGACAGACGATCGCAAGGGAGGAGGACAAGCGGGCGCGAGGGAGGGTGTGTCCGCCGGACTCTCTCGGAAGGAGCAAAACAACATGGACTTGAAGGTCACTTTTTATGAGCCTTAATCCTCACACAACTCCTTCGGCGTCTCAGATGACAGGGCGGCTCCCTTCCCCTCGCGTGTGTTTCCCTCGCTCGGGCCGTCGCGTCGCTTCCTCCGTCGGGCGCTCCTTCGGTTCCTTGCTGCCTGTGTGGCCGACGGGCGGGTCTCGGCCCTCGCTTTCGGTGGGGAGGCACGGACCGACATGCGGAGGAACGGATGAACACTCACATTCCTCGTTTATGTTTGCATATGGATGGATTGGGATGGGATCTGTCTATCTACATATCTATCTATTTATCTATCTATCCATTTTTCTATGTATGAGTGTGTGTGTGTGTGTGTGTGTGTGTGTGTGTGTGTGTGTGTGTGTGTGTGTGTGTGTGTGTGTGTGTGTGTATGTATATGTATATGTATATGTATATGTATATATACATGTATATATGTATATATATGTACATATTTATATATACATATATATGCATATATATATATATATATATATATATATATATATATATATATATACATAACAATACACCACACACAAACACCACACACCCACACACACACACACCACCACATTATATATATATATATATATATATATATATATATATAACTTATATATGTATAGGTATGCCATCTGAATACAGTCAGGGAATTATACGTCCACTATATTTTTTGTTAGCGAGTTGCCTCCGTCCAATCGAGCGTCAAATTGAACTTAATTGAGCCTCCGGATTGCCCCAAATAACCCCTCGCCCGTTATTAAAGGCGGGGAATTGTAAAGCATTTAGTGGTTTTCTCTCACATGAATACGCTCTCACGCCCGCCCGCCCGCCCGCGCATTTGCCCGCCCGCATACACCCGCCCGCGGTTTCCCTCGCCCGCAGAATAGGGGCGTATCCTCGTATATGCTCGCGCCCACAAAGCGGCCCGCCCACACGAACTTCTGATACTTACGGGCGCGTTAGAGTGTTTCTGAAGGGGAAAGAAGGTGGGAGGGGGAGGGGGAGGGGAGGGGGAAGG
>NW_028234428.1:5356339-5376339 GCF_977035675.1 Penaeus japonicus | reverse complement strand
AGAGAGAGATTAAAGAGAGAAAGATGAAACGAGACACAGACTGCCAAACTCGCAATCCCGCACGCAGAAAGTGAGAGAACAAACGAAGGCATTGGTCGAAGAAACACATGCATCCGCGGCGCCGGTTTAGGAAGTGGCGCAGAGTTCGAGGAACGACTCACTCATTAAACCCCCATAACGGAAGGCAAGAGCCGAGTTAACGACCCCCCTCGCTCGTTACGTCGTTGAGCAATTAGAGGAAGCATGAGGATAATTGCGGGTCTTAGAAGCACGGGTGTTCGCAGGGCCTGAGCGGGTGAGCTACTTGTCCCGACGGCGGCGCTGCGGCTGCGGCTGTGGCTGCGGCTGTGGGCATTCCGTCGTCCATCTTGATGAGAGTTTCAGCTTTTCGGCTTTCGCTTGCGGTCTATGATTCTTGTCCTTTTTTTTTTTTTGGTCTTGTATTTTGGCGTCTTTGTCAGTGTCGGAGGTTTAGGCCAAGGGACCCGGAGACCAAAGGAATAAAGGGTTCTTTTTAGCGCATCTGTGACCATTTCGATTGATTTTCTAGCTCTTATTTGAGACGGTTTTGACCACTATACGAAATATGGAAAATGAACGTCACCCAAACTATATGAGAATGGAGCCGGCGACGCGAAGGAAGGGCTCCATGCCCATACTCATAGGGTCCATTCAAAGTGAATTTTCCTTAAGCCCTTCGAGACGTTTCATCTCTACTCTCTTTGGCATTGCCAGTTCCAGGGGCCATCAGGAGCCCTGGGGGGGAGGGGGAGGGGGGCTTTTGCTCTTTGCCCCTAATTCACTATCTTTGAATTATGTTTCACTTTTTATGAATGTTTGTAATATATGAATATTTGTGGTGTATGAGTGTTTGTAATCTCTCTCTCTCTCTCTCTCTCTCTCTCTCTCTCTCTCTCTCTCTCTCTCTCTCTCTCTCTCTCTCTCTCTCTCTCTCTCTCTCTCTCTCTCTCTCTCTCTCTCTCTCTCTCCTCACCGCAGATGGCAGAAGTAAACACAGGAAGACCCGCGTCCGAATTCTCACGTTCGCATTCGAGCCATTGGGAGAAGGTTTCCATCGGGTGTGTTTGGTTTTGCCGTTCCTCCTCTCTCTTTATTTCCTTTTTCTTCTTCCTCTTCGCTTTCCTTTGCTTTCTGTTCGTCTTCTTTTGCTTTTGTCTCTTGCGTTCTTGTTGTTTTTTGGTAGTGTTTTTGGCTTTGTTTTTTTGTTGTTATTTTATTCTTCCTTTGCTTTTCCTCTTCCTTCTTCATTTTCCTCCTCCTCCTTCTCTTCCTCCTCCTCCTCCTCTTCCTCCACCACCACCATCTCTTCTCCCTCTTCTTTCTCTTCCTCTTTCTTCCTTCCTTCCTCTCTTTTTCTCCCTCTTTCCAACAATCACAATCATCTCTAATACTATCATCTCTTGTTATTGTCACTTCTTCCTCTTCCTCCTTCTCTTCCTCCTTCTCCATCCTCATTTCTTCCTCTTCCTCCTTCTCTTCCTCCTTCTCCATCCTCATTTCTTCCTCTTCCTCCTTCTCTTCCTCCCTGCCCCCACTCCCCGTCCGTCCCACCTCCCCTCCCTTACCTCCCCCTCCACCCCCTCCTCTTCGCTCGCTCGGTGTCTTCTTTATTCCTCGGGCAAAATTACCACTTCCTTTCTCAGCCTCGAAAGATGAACTCGCTTTGTTGTCTTTGTTATTGTTCTCAAGGCAGGCAGGCATGTCTATCCCCCTCCCTCTCCCTCTCCCCCCTCCCCCCTTGAACACACGCACATACCCCGCTTCCCACCTTGATTCTCTTGCTTATTCTCTTTCTCTCTTCTCTCCTTTAATTCTTTTTTTGTCATCACTACTACTACTGATACTATTACTACTTTTCGTGATCATTATTATTATTATTAGTAGTAGTAATATCATCATCATCATCATCACCATCATCATCTTCATCATCAACATCATCACCATCATCATCATCATCATCACCACCCCCCAACCCCCATTCCCCTCCTCCTCTTCCTCCTCCTCCTCCCCCCCCATCTTCTACCTCCTCCTCCTCCTCCTCCTCCACCTACCCCCCCTCCCCCCCAAGGCAAACCCGGAAGCCGAGATAGATCAATTTATTTGCGAGATTAATTCGCTCACGTCACACCGCAGAGCTTAAGCCTCCTTTCACACTACAGGCCGTGAAGGAACACAATAACAGGGAGGCAGGCCTTTGTAGGTCTACTTCTTTTCCCCCAGCTTGTCACGATATGTCTATTTAATTTCTCACTTCCTTTTTTTTTGAGGGTATGATTATAAGTGTTGTTTTTTTTTTGGGGGGGTTATTTGTTTGTTCTTAAAGTTGTTTGTTTGTTGTTAGTTGTGAGTTGTGTAGGAGTTTGTTTGATTATTTACTTTATTTAGGTATCTTTTTATCTCCCTCTTGGTCTTCTTCAACCTCCCCATCCCCCCTCCCTCCCCATCTGCCTACCTAATCTACCACAGGTCAGCGTAACATGATGAGGGAAATTAATTGTTAGGGGTGACTACGCAGGATTTCTTCTTGAAAGAGAGAGAGAGAAAGAAAATAGAAGACGTTGAAAAGAAAGAGAAGAGAAAGAGGTAGAAGGCGAGTCGCTTGTGATGTTACCTCCTCCGTCTCTTCCGCTTCTTCGATCCCCTCTTCCTCTTTCCCCTCTTCCTCCTCTTCCTTCTCTTCCTTCTCTTTCACCCCCTCTGCCTCTTCGTCCTCCTCCTCACTTCCTTTTCCTTCCTCTTCTTTCTCCTCCACCTCCTTCTCCTCCCCCACCTCCTCCTCCTTCTTCTTCTTCTTCTTCTTCTCCTCCTCCTCCTCCTCCTCCTCCCCCACCTCCTCCTCCTCCTCCTCCTCTTCCTTCCCTCCCCCTCATCCTTATCCTTCTTCTCCTTCTCCTCTTTCAACTCGACTCATTTTTTTACTTAAAAGGAAAGAAGATGAAATATATGAAACGTGAACACATATTTCCAGGTAAGAAAAAAATAAAGCAAATGAAATGGAGTTGAACAAGTCAACCATAACGAAAAAGATATATATATATATATATATATATATATATATATATATATAGAGAGAGAGAGAGAGAGAGAGAGAGAGAGAGAGAGAGAGAGAGAGAGAGAGAGAGAGAGAGAGAGAGAGAGAGAAGAACAAAAGACTCAAGAAGAATAGATAGACAAATAGATCAAGGAATAGCTTAATAAAAGAAGAAGAAGAAGAAGAGGAGGAGGAGGAAGATGAAGAGGAGGCAGAATCAAAGACCAACACCAAATGGGCTGGAGACGGAGGCTGACATCTTGCAAGAACCTCAAGTGTTTAAGTGGATTTACCTCAAGACATTTTCGGCTTGTTGGAAACGATCAACTTTCGCCGCATTATTGCATAGGTTGTGGGTCAAGGGGATGTGTGTGGGGGGGAGGGGGAGTTAGTGTTGTTGTTGTTGTTGTTGTGGGTGGGTGGGCTGGATGGGTGGGCGTGTGTGGGTGATGGGTTGGTCTGTGTGTGTGTGTGTGTGTGTGTGTGTGTTTTGGATGCGATGGAAAAAAAATTAACAATTCTAAAGATTGAAGAATAGGTAAAAATAAAAAAAAATAAAAAAAAAAACAAGAAGAAACATGAAATAAAATTGTGAAAAAAGGACACAGACAGACAAGCAGACAAACAGAAGCACAAGCAACGTCGACAAAATGCTGACACACCCAAAGCAAGGTCATGTGGTTGCGGACTTAATTAAGAAAACAAAAACAAAAAACACACAAAAAAAAACACGAAGACCATTACCGTAATCTATCGCTCGTGAGGAGAAGGAAAAAATAAGTCCCCCCAAAAAAAAAGATATCTTAATTACTATGCAATTACACCTGACCACAGATGGGATGCTGGGAGACCTTAGCATATATCCAATGAACCACATAATGCATTTCATAACCATTACACAAGCAAAAGCAAGGAGGAAAGGAACACAGATCTTCCTGTACTTGTATAATGTATATGTGTTCTTGAATTGTCTGTCAGTTGATCGATCTTGTTTTCTCTCTCTTTCTCTTTCTCTCTCCCCTTCTATCTCTCTCGCTATCGCTCTCTCTCTCTCTCTCTCTCTCTCTCTCTCTCTCTCTCTCTCTCTCTCTCTCTCTCTCTCTCCCTCTCTCTCTCTCCTCTCTCTCTCTCTCTCCCCTCCCGTCTCTCTCTCTCTCTCTCTCTCTCTTCTCTCTTCTCTCCTCTCTCTCTCTCTCTCTTCTTTCCCTCTCTCTCTCACTCTCTCTTCTCACTCTCCTCATCTCTCTCTCTCTCCCTCCCTCGTTTCTCTCTCTCTCATTCTCTCTCCTCTCTCTCTCTCTCTCTCTCTCTCTCTCTCTCTCTCTCTCTCTCTCCCTCTCTTCTCTCTCTCTCTCTTCTCTCTCCTCTCTCTTCTCTCCTCTCTCTCTCTCCTCTCTCTCTCTCTTTTATCTCTCTCTCCTCTCTCTCTCCTCTCTCTCTCGCTCTCTCCTCTCTCTCTCCTCTCTCTCTCTCTCTCTCTCTCTCCTCTCTCTCTCTCTCTCTCTCTCTCTCTCTCCCTCTCTCTATCTCTCCCTCTCTCTCTCTCCCTCTCTCCCTCTCTTTCCTCTCTCTCTCTCTCCCTCTCTCTAGCTCTCCCTCTCTCTCTCTCTCTCTCTCTCTCTCTCTCTCTCTCTCTCTCTCTCTCTCTCTCTCTCCTCTCTCTCTCTCTCTCTCTCTCTCTCTCTCTCTCTCTCTCTCTCTCTCTCTCTCTCTCTCTCTCTCTCTCTCTCTCTCTCTCTCTCTCTCTCTCTTTCGCTGTTCATCGGCATACAAATACCCTGACAACGACTGTAATTACACGATCTCATAGTCTTATCTGCCTTCCCCCCTTCCCCCTTCCCCCTTCCCCCTTTCCCTTAACCCCCCCCCCCTCAACATAACAAACGTGAACTGCAATGATAAGAGTTGTTCACCTTGTTCACCTATGGTACGACCGTGACCTTCCTCTTGCCAACGCGAAACACCTGGTCCGTAGACGCCCCCTCCCCCCCTTCCCCCATTACACACACCCCCTCCGAGCCCCGCCCACCACTCCAGCTGGCAACGTGGTGTCAACATTGCTAGGTTGGTTATCGATTGAGCGTTCAATTATTTATATTTAGTTTTCATCTTCTTTTTTATTTGTGTATTTATTTATTTATTCATTTATTTATTTACATTCTTGCTGGTTTAGCTATGATTATTGTTGTTTAATTATATGTAGGTTTATTTTGTTATGTCGGGTATCGATTGAGTGTTTTGTATATTTGTTTATTTATTTATTTTTGTGTTGATTCAATTATCTATTTTTTTACCCATTTATGTACGATAATTTTTTTTTTCTTAAACCATATGTAGGTTTATTTTTAATGGAGAAGAAACCGACATAGATAAATAAAAAAAAATAGAGAATACGTATTGGGAACTGTTATTAGCATTTTTTAAAATTGTTGTCATGGTTATTATTATTATTATTATTATTAATTAGATTATCGTCTTTGATTGTATTGTTGTTTCAATTTATTCATTTTTTATTAATTTCTACTATCAATTATTAATTTTCAGCTTAATATTATTGTTATCATTACTACTATTATCATTATTGTTACTAACTACTATTATTATTATCATAACTACCATTACTATTATCATCATCACTATTATCACCATAATCACCACATCTCTATCCCTATTACCAGTATTATTTTCATCACTTTTATTTCTTATCATTGCAAACCTATTTCAATTGCAAGCCCGTGTGTGCGTGTGCATTTACTTGTTTGTGTTTATGACTTAGCAACACGGAAATGGATGGTCACGATTGCATTTGCTTGTTGTTTTATGTGTCATTGTTTCCTTGTGTGTGTGTTTTTTTGTCGTTGTTAATTGTCTTTGTTCCATTTCTTGCTGTCTTTCTCGTTCTCATTCCTTCGTGGGGGAATGTGGGAAGAAGTGGGGGAGGGGGAGGGGGAGGAGGAAGGGGAGGGGGAGGGGGCTAAAGACACTTGAGGGAACGAGGGTTGGTTCGTGTATTATTGCTGTGTATTTGTTTTACTTTTATTTTCTGTAAGTTGTTTGCTGGTTTATGTCAGCCTGCTTCTTTTTTTATCTTCCTTTGACTCTCTCTCTCTCTCGGTCTGTCTGTCTCTCGCTTTCTTTTTGTCTGTCTGTCTGTCGCCCTCTCTGTATCTGCCTGTTTTTCGTTCTCTTTCTCTCTCTCTCTCTCCCTTTCTCTCTCTCTCTCTCTCTCTCTCTCTCTCTTTGTGTCTCTGTCTCTCTCTCTCTCTCTCTCTCTCTCTCTCTCTCTCTCTCTCTCTCTCTCTCTCTCTCTCTCTCTCTCTCTCTCTCTCTCTCTCTCTCTCTCTCTCTCTCTTGGCCTATGTACATATGGATGAGTGTAAGGGTAAATGTGAGATTGTGTGTGTGTGTGCGCATATGTGTGATGTGTGTGTGTGATATATGTGTGTGTGTGTGTGTGTGTGTGTGTGTGTGTGTGTGTGTGTGTGTGTGTGTGTGTGCGTGTGTGTGCATCCATCACAGACTAACAGTTATACATGCATACAAGTGTGGAGTCATATGCGCGTGTGACAGACTGGCGCCCCAGTGTCGCTCAGGCGTGCTTTGGGGGTGGAAAAGGGGGAGGGAGAGGGAAGAGGAGGAGTGGAGAGGAGGGGATGTGACGTGAGAACGGGAGAGGGGAAACGAAGAAAATGAATTTTAGGTCACAGAATATATTACAGACAATTAGGTAACCTTTCGAATCACGGTCGCCTTCTCTTGCCCCCTCCCACCCTCCCTCCTTCCCTCCTACCCTCCTTTCTTCCCACCCTCCCTCCTTTCCTTCTTTCTTCCCTTCCTCCTTCCCTCCTGGCGCCCACCCTCCCTACCTCCTTGCCTTCCTCCTTTCCTCCTTTCTTCCCACCCTCCCTCCTTCCCTTCTTTCTTCCCACCCTCCCTCCTTCCCTCCTTTCTTCCCTCCCTACCTCCTTCCCTTCCTCCTTCCTTCCTTTCTTCCCACCTTCCCTCCTTTCTTCCCACCCTCCCTACCTCCTTCCCTCCTTTCTTCCCACCCTCCCTACCTCCTTCCCTCCTTTTTTCCCCTCCCACCCTCCCTCCTTCCCTCCTTTTTTCCCCTCCCACCCTCCCTCCTTCCCTCCCTCCTTTCCTCCTTTCTTCCCACCCTCCCTCCTTTCCTCCCTCCTTTCCTCCTTTCTTCCCACCCTCCCTCCTTTTTTCCCCTCCCACCCTCCCTCCTTCCCTCCTGAAACCTTCCTACCCCCAAAAACCTCCCACCTCCCCCCCATCCCCCCACCCCGACCTCACCCCCACCTCTTCCCATGAACCGCCCTAGCTCAACAGGGAATGAATGCCTGAGACCCGCCTTGTCACGGGGTTCCCTCTTTCCCTCCGTTGGGTGCATTGTTTCCCAGGATCTCTTGGCTTTTGTGTTTGGCATTTGTCAGTGCCTCTGTGTACCTATTAAATTTTATTATTAGCATTAGCTTTGGTTTTAGTGTCGTATCAGAAATAAGAGAGAGAGAGAGAGAGAGAGAGAGAGAGAGAGAGAGAGAGAGAGAGAGAGAGAGAGAGGCAGACAGACAGACAGGCATATACTGGCAGAGAGAGAGAGAGAGAGAGAGAGAGAGAGAGAGAGAGAGAGAGAGAGAGAGAGAGAGAGAGAGGGAGAAAGAGTGTACTCACCAAAGTCAGGCAGAAAGACCGTGTGAAAACAAACGGAGAGAAAGACACGGACTCAAAAGCACAAATGAAGTGCGACAGACAGATAAGTCACACAGAAACAGATCAGTCACACGCTCTCTGAATGAACTGAACTTGCCCTGTCACATCATGTCACCTGACCGTTACGCCGTCGACCTGCCTAAAACCGCTACTCAGATAACACGGCCATCATGACATAGTGTTTTTTTTAATGTTTCTTTTTCATCGTTATGTGTACACTGCATATCTGCTGAGTATGGGCTTTTAATAGGTGATGTTACGGTAAAGAAGACACGTCACGGAAGGAGACACGTCACGGACACATAACATTGCGCCTGTCACGTATCTTGGGACGGGATATGATTCCTTTTATTAATAACGGGGCACTTGATTGATGCTGGGATGGCGTATTTCATCGTTATTTTGTAGTTTATTTGATTGACAGTTTGCTTCATTTGATTCGTTGTTTACTTCATTTGATTCATTTTGACTTCATTTGGTTCATTTTGACTTCATTTGATTCGTTGTTTACTTGATTTGATTCATTTTGACTTCATTTGATTCATTTTGACTTCATTTGATTCATTTTGACTTCATTTGATTCATTTTGACTTCATTTGATTCATTTTGACTTCATTTGATTCATTTTGACTTCATTTGATTCATTTTGACTTCATTTGATTCATTTTGACTTCATTTGATTCGCTGTTTACTTGATTTGATTCATTTTGACTTCATTTTATTAATTATAGAGAAAGACGAGAATGGAAAACATGTTAATTAT
Organism: Penaeus japonicus; assembly: GCF_977035675.1. NCBI lineage: Eukaryota > Metazoa > Arthropoda > Malacostraca > Decapoda > Penaeidae > Penaeus > Penaeus japonicus. The sequence continues at coordinate 5,367,805 of NW_028234428.1, read as the reverse complement.
AATTTAGGATCATAAAGAGATTGATTATTTTGCACGCGTGACCTAATCTTTGAGCCGATGGATTTCAAGGCAGTGTGAATGAAGAGAATTGGATCCAAAGCCATACACATGAACGGTATGCGATTCAACTGCTTTTGTTTTTGTTTTTGTTTGTGTCCTGTTCCAAGAGATAGCTGGAGTTTTTATCATTCTTTACAAATTGCCTTGACGAATCTTATAGCAATGCGTGATAATCATCAAGGCAGATGTAAAAGTCTCTTTTAGCCGCCGTCGACGAAAGGAGCTGTCAGATAGCTATCATGCCAAAGAAGCTGTCACTGCGGAGGAAACAACTGGAGTACTGACACTCCAAAGGCAGACGTCACCTCCGTTTATTTGACCTCAGGACCCGATAGGTTAATGTCGACAACCCCCCTCCACCCTCTCCATCCTCCACCCCCACCCCCCCATTAAAAACATTCTGGAAGGGTCCTTACTGTACTAGGCGAGCCGGAAGCACCCCCCCCCCCATATCCCCTCCTTCTCCCTCCCCAATCACGATCTCACCCCTCCGGCGTTCTGACTCCCCGTGCCCCCTACTCCCCCCCCCCACTCTTCCTTTCCCACCCCCTCCCCTCCCTAAACCCGACAACAACAGTCCCAGGCCCCGGTGAGGTCAGGGGTCACCCACCTATGCGATAGAGGTGGGGGGAAAGTAAGGGAAGGAGGGGGGGTGGGTGGGAGAAGACAGGTGGAGGAAAAGGAGGTTGGGGGAATTAGATATGGGGGAGGGGGAGGGGAGGTAGAATGGGGTCGTACCGGTTAAGTTTTTAGTGATACATATGTAAAGTCGGCGACGTATCACTTTCAAAGTCTTTACCTTCCCTGGAGAGATTGACTTAGCAGAAGGAACCGCTGTGGCTCTTCCCTGTTGGATCGAGATACTCGTATGATATGTAAGATAAAGATGATTGAGAAGTACACCGTGATTAGGGCAGTCTCGGTAAAAACACAGAAGAATGATTGACATAAAAGATACACAGAATATCAAGAAAACTGCAAGAAAAAAATTATTCCCAGTAGCTGCCTTGCAACCGCAGTACGTCTTCGTGAGTGACACGACAACATGACGTATGACGAAGGCGAGGCGCAAGACGAGGTCATGCCACGTGACAGTGACATGCGAAGCGCACCCAGTGACCGCGACCGAGACACGTTTGTCCGGTGCGAGCGCGCGCGCACGTTACGACCGCGGGATTAAGTGTCGCGCGTCCAGCAGGCGCCGATTTCACGTGTCGCGAGTCGGCTGAAGCGGCGGACGGAGGGTCGGAGGCCGGCGAGATGAGGCGCTTCCTTGCCGGGCTGTCACCTCTGGCCTCCTCGTGGCTTGGATTTCTTTCTTTGATTTGTTGATCGCTTTCTTGTTTCTTTGATTATCTTTGATGTTTCTTTCTTTTTTCATTTTCATTTTCTTTGATGTTTCTTTCTTCTTCTTTTTTCATTTTCTTTGATTTGATGTTTCTTTCCTTCTTTTTTCTTTGATTAAATGTTATTTTCCTTCCCTTTTCTTTGATTTTCTTTGATTTGATGTTTCTTTCTTTATATTTCATTTAATTTTCTTTGATTTGATTTTCTATCCGTCTTTTTATTCTTTTTTTTTAATGTTTGTTACTTTCTTTTTATTTACCTTGTATTTTTCTTTCATTTTTTTGTTGTTGTTTATTGGTTTCCTTTTTATTTCAACTTTGGTTCTTGTGTGTGTGTGTGTGTGTATGTGTGTGTTTGAGTGTCTGTGTGTGTATGTGTGTGTGTCTATGTCTGTACAGATGTGCGTATGCGGAAAGTTCACAAGGTCTTTTTGCACGCCCACTGGCTTTTCTATCTCTCCCAAATTTGATTTCCATTTGAAAAATGAGGACAAAATGTATATATTTTATCATTTGTGATCTAGAACGGGCGCGGTGACAGGAAATCAGCGGTTGATAACAAGGTCATCAGAAGCGTGGTTCCTTACTAACATACATTGGAATTTGAATGTTTATATATATATATATATATATATATATATATATATATATATATATATATATATATATATATACACACACTTTTGGCTATGTGTGTGTGTGTGTGTTTATATATATATATATATATATATATATATATATATATATATATATATATATATATATATATATATTATATGCATATAAATACACGCATATACATATGTGTGTGTGTATATGTATATATATATATATATATATATATATATATATATATATATATATATATATATATATATATATATACATATATATATATATGTATGTATATATGATATATATATATGTATATATATATATATATATATATATATATATATATATATATGTTCATATAAATGTATATACACGTGTGTGTGTGTATATATATATATATATATACATACATATACATACACACACATGCGTGTGTGTCTATATCTCCATATATGTATGTATGTATATATGTATATATGTATATATATATATATATATATATATATATATATATATATATATATGTGTGTGTGTGTGTGTGTGTGTGTGTGTGTGTGTGTGTGTGTACATTGGCACAGCTACCACTTGCAACATCTTACTTACGGTAAATTCATAATCTCGACGAATAACTTTACAGCTCAACATCCCGCCCGATGTTTGCAAGCGGCGCACTCACCAACCGCCGAACGATGCAATTAACACCCGCTCCGTTTCCCGCACGCACGCACGCACGCACGCACTCACGCACTCACGGGAAAGCGGATGGATCTTGGCAACGGCCGTATATTTTCTGGCGCGATTTGCGGGGGCCGTCACGTCAGATCGCGAGCCGACCCCGATTTTGCAAGAAAGTTATAACGAGATTGGAAGAGCTGGTAATTAAGTTTACCGCAGCGGTCGTAAACAAGGAGGGGGTAGGGGGTAGGGGGGTGGGGGGTGGGGGGGTGGATCTTGTGTACCGTATGGTGATAGAGAGAGGGGAGGGAGAAAGGGAGGGGGTGAAGGGAAACGAGAGAGGGAGGGGAAGGAGGGACACGAGAGAGGGAGGGAGAAAGGGAGGGGAAGGAGGGACACGAGAGAGAGAGAGGGAGAAAGGGAGGGGAAGGAGGGACACGAGAGAGAGGGAGGGAGAAAGGGAGGGAAAGGAGGGAAATGAGAGAGGGAGGAAGGGTGGAAAGGAGTGAGTGAGGGAGGGAGGGAGGGAGGGAGGGAGGGAGATAGGGAAACAGGAGGGAGAGGGAGAGGGAGGAAGGAAAACATGAGGTGGAGAGGGAGGGAGGGAGGCAAGCATTAAGGGGAAGATGAGAGAGAGAGAGAAGGTTATGGAAGAGGGAAAGGGAAGGGAGGGAGAAATGGAATGAAAAAGAAAAGGGGGAAATGAGGAGACGGGGGGGGGGTGAGGGAGTTATGAGGAAGGAAGGACGAGTGAGGTGAAGGAAAGGGAGAGGAGAGGGGGGAGAAGGGAAGAGGAGAGGGGAAAGTAGATATAACGGTAAGGACTGAAAAAGGAAAAGCAGGAAAGAGAGGAAAAGCAGCTGGGTAGCAAAAAGCAAGCTAGAGGAAAGGGAAGAGAAATCGAGAGAGAGAGAAAGAGAGAGAGAGAGAAAGAGAGAGAGAGAGAAAGAGAGAGAGAGAGAGAGAGAGAGAGAGAGAAGAGAGAGAGAGAAGAGAGAGAGAGAAGAGAGAGAGAGAGAGAGAGAGAGAGAGAGAGAGAGAGAGAGAGAGAGAGAGAGAGAGAGAGAGAGAGAGAGAGAGAGAGAAATAGAAATAGAAAGATTGTGTGAGAGAGTGAGAAAGATTGTAAAAGAGAGATTGAGAAAGATTATGAGAGGGAGAGGGTGGAGGGAGAGAAAGAGAGAGAGCTAAAAAAAGAGAGGGAGAGAAAAAAGAAAGAGAAAGAGACAGAGAGAGAACTAAGAGAAAGAGAAAGAGAGAGAAGAAAGAAAAGATGCAAGAACACGGAAAAAAAACACAGGAGACAGACCAAAGATAATTCAGCGCTGGGGGAGGAGGAGGAGGGGGGGTTAGCTCGAACTACTGGACCTAAAACTACTGTGCGCTGACCGTAATGGCTTGGTTCTGCGGCCACCTGATGTTGACGAATTAGTAACTGGGGCTTGCGTTGGCTTGACTTGGTTTGGCTGGGCTTGGCTTGTCACCGAATAACATGAATTTAATTTACTACATGACCACAGCAAGATGTTTTTTTTTTTATTTAAAGGGGGGGAGGGGGGTTTATTAGGGTCGGTGAGTTTCCTTTTTTATTTTTTTTCTCTTATTGTTTGTACTTGTGTTTAACTGAGATTTGTTATTGTTTTTGTTATTGTCGTAGGGATAGCTATGTTTAGCATTTCTCGTGAGATTGGCTCTCAATCTCTCTCTCTCTCTCTCTCTCTCTCTCTCTCTCTCTCTCTCTCTCTCTCTATATATATATATATATATATATATATATATATATATATATATATATATATATGTCTTTCCTTCCCTCTCATTCTCTCTCTGTCTATCTATCTATCTATCTATCTACTTATCTGTTTCCCTCTTTATCATTCTCTCTCTCTCTCTATCTATCTATCTATCTATCTTCCTATCTGTTTTCCTCTGGTGTCATGAGGATGAGTGATTTCACAACCCAATCGATATATCTGATGGCAGTTCATGGATAGAATGGAATATTACAGGCAGATTCTTTTTAGGTTATGGGGCTAAGCTTCTTTTTATCACGTTTTTCTGATAGTTCCATTCTCTTGACTCCTCTTTCTGCCCGCCACCTCTCACACACACCCTCTCACTCTCTCTCTTTCTCTATCTATCTATTTGTCCATCACTCTCTCTCTCTCTCTCTCTCTCTCTCTCTCTCTCTCTCTCTCTCTCTCTGTTTATCTCTGTCTCTCTCTCTCTCTCTCTCTCTGTTTATCTCTGGCTCTCTCTCTCTCTCTTTTTTTCTTTCTTTCTCTCTCTGTTTATCTCTGTCTCTCTCTGGCTCTGTCTCTCTCTGTCTCTCTCTCTCTCTCTCTCTCTCTCTCTCTCTCTCTCTCTCTCTCTCTCTCTCTCTCTCTCTCTCTCTCCTTCAATTCCATTTATTCCCCTCCTCCATCGCCTCATCCACACTTACTCCACATCAGCTGATTACATTAACATCCCTTTTCTATCTCATCGCGGATCGTTAATGGCCTGGATGGTCGTCATCATTACGTCATCGTTACGTCATCGTTACGTTGATTCGCTTCCTCCGTAACGGGAGATTTGTTATCTGGAGTCCCTTTGATTTTAGAAATTGTATATTATTTTTAATACTTGATATGGGATCTAGTTTTATGTGAATTTAGTGAATTTAGCTATTTTGTTGGTTGATGTGGTTACGTCTATTAATTCTTTCTTTTTAATTTTGTTGTTTGTTTGTTTGTTAAATTATGCATGTTGGAAAATGCATGTAAATTTTCCGCCCATCGTTGTTATTATTCGTATCATCTTACTTACCATTTCGTTTTTTTTTCTTTCTTTCTTTCTCGTCTCCCTTGGCTTGGAGGGGTGGGGGGCAGAGGGTTGCGTAAGAAACCTATCATCAACTTGTCTAAACGCCAAGGTGTGACAGCTGGTGTTCCTCTTGACAGGGTGTAACACAATCTGTATCATTGGCGGTTGATGTGTTGTTGATGCTTTGCGGTGATTGAAGTTTGCGATGTGAACTGTGGAAACTGAGACGATATGATGTATGGATTGTGGTTTATCATGATTAATATGGATGTGAATGAGGAGAAATAGAGAAAGCAAGTTGATAAAGATTTTTTTTTTTCTAATGGTTCAGAAGGAAGAGTAGGGGGGGTCTTACAAGTGTAGTTGACGCAATCGCATTTGATGTGAGAATGTGAGTATAATGATTACAGTAATTTGAATAATAATGGCAACTTTACATCATTATATTTTGGCATTCAAGCACAAGAACACTCAACGCACGAAGGCAAGGAAAAAAAAAATCAAATATAAATGAATCAACAGAATAAAAAAAAAATGACATACACACCTTCTAAAAAAAGAGTGAGAAAACACCATAGATAAATCACAACTAAAAAAAGAGACAGAGAGAGAGAGAGAAGAAGAGAGCATACCAAAAGATAAAAATCATGTTATAACACATATTAACCAAAGATCGTGACATCACAAGCATACCTGGAGCCGAAGTTTCCAAGATTTCCCACGAGAATCTGAAAGTCGTGAAGACGGCCGCTCCGCTTCCAGACGAGGGGATCGAGCCTTCGGAAATCCCTTTCGGAACGAGGGAGAGGGAGGGGAAAGGGGGAGGGAGGGAGGGAGGGAAGAGAGGGGAAAGGGGGAGGGAGGGAGGGAGGGAAGAGAGGGGAAAGGGGGAGGGAGGGAGGGAGGGAAGAGAGGGGAAAGGGGGAGGGAGGGAGGGAAGAGAGGGGAAAGGGGGAGGGAGGGAGGGAGGGAAGAGAGGGGAAAGGGGGAGGGAGGGAGGGAAGAGAGGGGAGAGGAGGAGCGAAAGGGGGGAGGGAAAACAGAGGAAGAGGTTACATGATAGGGAAAGAGGAGAGAGGAATGGGGAGGTAGAGAGATAGAGGAGGGGGGGAATAGAGAGAGGGAGAGAGAGAGAGAGAGAGAGAGAGAGAGAGAGAGAGAGAGAGAGAGAGAGAGAGAGAGAGAGAGAGAGAGAGAGAGAGAGAGAGAGAGAGAGAGAGAGAGGCAGGCATAAGAAGAGAGGAGGAGAGAATCAGTGTCCAAGTAAAAAAAAAAGAAGGCAGAGAAAATAGAAAATGTAAATGAAAGAAAAATAATGAGTCTGCATGAATCAAACAGGAAGGTGGAAGAAGCGAGCGTAAAGGTTGTAGGTCGCCAGGCGTTAAGCAACTTATATAAAGAAGAAGAAAAAGAAAGAGATGGAAAGAAGAGCAAAACACAGAGCGAAGGAGGCACGAGAGAAACACGAGGGGATACGAGGTGTGACGCGGAGAAAGGAAACAGCCCTTGCGTGAGGGGGCATTGGCTGTACCGCGCGAGGGAAAATATTTACACACTCCAGCTCCTCATTAAAAGATCCTTTGTCCTTGTTCTTCCGTCTTCCAGCACCCTCCTCTTCCTCCTCCTCCTCCTCCTCCTCCTCCTCCACCCCCTCCCCCATCGCCACCTTTCTTCCCCTTCTTTAACTCGTCTTCCTATCCCCCTCCCCTCCTCTATGTCTTCCCTCTTCTTCTTCTACGAAAATGTCCTCGTCACCCAGATGGAAAACGTTTTGTTGGTGATATCGTAATTACTCTCTCTCTCTCTATCTATCTATCTCTCTATCTATCTCTCTTTCTCTCTCTATCTCTCCCTTCCTCCCTCTCCATATCCCTCCCCCCTCTCTCCTTTTCCTTCCCTTCCTCCCTCCCTCCCTCCTCCCTCCTCCCTACCTCTCCTTCCTTCCCTCCCTCCTCCCTCCCTCCCTCTCGCTAGCCATATGCCACTTGAGGAAGACATGATCAATGGACTTAAAAATCTCTCACTCACCAGACATTAAGCCTTCACATGGAAACGTAATGGCGTTGTTAGACTGGTTTTAATTGGATTGTCCGCTCGTTTGGCTTCCTGTTGATTGACTTCCGTTTGTTCAGCACCTGTTCAGGCTGTTCAGTTTGGTTTGGCTTCTGTTTTTGTTGTTGTTGTTATTGTTATTGTTATAGTATTGTTATTGTTGTTATTGATATTATCGTGTTTAATATCTTGATTTATGTTATTATCAGTCCTACTAGCAATTGAATTATTTTCTTTTCATTTATTATCATTATTATTATTATTGATACTACTGTTATCACAACTATTAATGTCAATATTTTAATTCTATCAACTAAAAAACAGAAGTATGTGTTACACACACACACACACACACACACACACACACACACACACACACACACACACACACACACACACACACACACACACACACACACACACACACACACACACACACGCTCACTCCCCCCCTCCCTTCTCTCTCACTTTTCTATAGTACATTCCCTTTTCCTCGAGTACAACCACCACTTCCCCCCCCCCTCCCGTTTCACCTTCTCTTCAAGAACTTTCCAGTATAATTTTCTCATTAGCTCCTCAAGGTCCCGGGCGCCATTTTACCCTTATTTAGCGACCGGAGGCTAATTAAGGGCTCTTGTTCACGAGGGAGACCCGAAAGATTCTTCCGCAGGTTGAAGGTTTTGAAGTTTTTGATCTTGTCGGAGGAGGGCCGGTTGGGTTCACGGAAACGCAGACGTAGATGCAGACGCAGACACAGGCACTGGCTCAGGCACAGACGGAGACAAAAAGGCACACGCAGACGCACACACAAGCACAGACGCTCATTCAGAGACGCACACACACATTCACGCAGTCACACTCACACGCACACACATACACACACATACACACAAACGCACACAGAGTAAGAGTGAGAGAGAGAGAGAGAGAGAGAGAGAGAGAGAGAGAGAGAGAGAGAGAGAGAGAGAGAGAGAGAGAGAGAGAGAGAGAGAGAGAGAGAGAGAGAGAGAAAGAGAGAGAGAGAGAGAGAGAAAGAGAGAGAGAGAGAGAGAGAGAGAGAGAGACAGAGAAAGAAAGAGAGAGAGAGAAAGAAAGAGAGAGAGGTAGGCAGATAGAGAGTCAGTCAAACAGTGAAAGGAAGAGACAGAGAGAATTAGCCAGAATGGTAACTAGCTGGATATATAAATAAATAAAAGATTAAGTCAAATAGAAATAGAAAAACTAAAGGAAAATCTTGACAAAGCAATAGAAGAAGGTTATTGCAGCTATAAAAGTTGGAAGTCCGATAAGGAAAGACCGTGAGCTGTTTCCTTGGCGAACCGCAGCCTCCAGTGGTCAGTCCGAGTTAGTGGTGTTGTCTTCCTTATCTCTTATCGCCAGAGGGTCGTCTCGGGCATCTCAGGTCTCTTGTGTTTAATGACCCCGGGTCTTATCTCTCTCGGCGGCGCTCATTACTCACCTCCTGGCGCCGCTGTTGATGGGTGTTCTGTATCATTAGGAGGATTTTTACCTTAAACTGTTGGGGGAAGTTGTTTGCGTAAGGAGGTGTTTGCTTTTTTCTTTCTTTCTTTCTCTGTTTCCCTCTCTCTCTCTCTCTCTCTCTCTCTCTCTCTCTCTCTCTCTCTCTCTCTCTCTCTCTCTCTCTCTCTCTCTCTCTCTCTCTTTCTGCCCCTTCCTCCCCCCTCTCTCTCTTTCTCTGTGAGTGTTTTTATGTCTGAAGGAAGGAGAAAGAGTAGAGAGTCATCTCCCTCCTTCCTATTTCTCTTCCTATTCCTTCCTCCTTCTCTCTCTCCATCTTTCCTCCTACTCCCTCCTCTTTCTCTCCTACTCCACTCCCACTCCCACCCCCTCTCCCCCGCCCCCCGCCCCCTCGCCTCTTGCACATCCGACGCATTCCATTGCCTCGGAAACAGAAGCCAAATGAAGCAACAATAGGGCAAGTGATCGCAATTTGTTTCCGTCGCGTCATCGTTATATCGATCGTTAATCAAAAGAAGAGAATGATTGGTCAGCTGTTTGATCGTTTTCTATTGGCTCGATGGTGGTTGGTCTTGATCCTCTGAAAGGGTCTGTGTGTCTCTCTCTCTCTCTCTCTCTCTCTCTCTCTCTCTCTCTCTCTCTCTCTCTCTCTCTCTCTCTCTCTCTCTCTCTCTCTCTCTCTCGTCTTTCTTAATTTATTTCTGGTGTAAATTTGAGTGATTATCATCAGTGTCCTGTCTTATATATTTTTTTGTATATGTACTTTTTTTTATTGTCACTGTTATCTTTATTCTCCTCCTCCTCATTATCCTCATAGTCACCACAACGCCATCGACACCACCATCAACATCACCACCTCCTTCACCAACACCATCACCACCTCCACCACCATCAACACCTCCACCACAATCTCCACCACCACCTCCAACCACCATAACCAACACCATAGTCTCCCAGCACCATCAACTAGCGCCATCATTTCACCATCCCCCCCATCCTGTCTCTGTGATTATTTCACACACCATTCTTCACCTCCCCTTCGCATTACACAACAATCGCATAACACAATCGCGACTCACAATCATGCGCCCGTAACGAATGATTTGCATGACGTTACAATGCGTGACCAACATGCAAACAGAGTCACGCATGACACGCCGGTGAAGTTTCTCTCCCGAAGCTTCTAAAACTATTAACAATAGCATTTGGATAGAATTTGCGATAGATGGATTGATGTGGAAATTGACTTGGGATTGTGTTTGTTTGTTTGTGATACATTTAATTGACGAACGATAATGACGGGGACGATATTGGTGAAGATGAAGGTATTGATGAATATGATAACGTTAAAGATGATAAAGAAAATGATGGTAAAGATGATAATAAATATGACGTCAAAGATGGTAATGAAATGATGATGAAGATGATAATAAAAATTATGATGAAGATGATAATGAAAATTATGATAAAGATGATATGAATAACATGACAATGAAAGTAACTAAATGTTATGGAGATACATCTTATTGGGTGTAATTAGATAAAGAGATAAGGAAATATCAATATCCCAAAAGGAAGAATTTACATACATTGAATTGAAATACAATTTTTAAAAATCGTTGTGTAGCGCTGAACGAAGAAATTATTTACACAAAACCTATGCTGAAATTATGTAGATTTAAAACTTTCTTGTGTTTATTATACAAAAAAAGGAAAATACCACACGTCCCCTGTACGTTTTAAAAATAAAAGGAAATTCATTAGTTTCACCGAAAAGAGACAAGATGAGGTGACGCCACGACGCTTTCAGGTTGAAGAACACATAGAGGCGACACTCCCATGGTCAAACAAGCGAACAAAAGATCTTCCGTGTCTGCTGTGGGCTTAGCATGGTCTTTCGGCGAGGAACTAATTGCTGCGGTCTTTTGACGAAGACAATTTTACGAAGGGCAAGAGCACCTGAGGACACCGTGACGAAGCGAGAGGGAAGGAGAGGCTGACAGAAGGGGAGGCTGGTCTTATCTCGGCGCTACCGGGCTTTTAGAGAAGGGGAGATAAAGAGACAGAAGACAGAGACAAAAAGGAAAGGAGAGAGGAAGATAAGGAGACTACAGAAAGAAAGATAATTATATATATATATATATATATAGATATATATATATATATATATATATATATATATATATATATATAAAAGGGGAAAATGGCAAAGATAGAGAGAGAGCAAGAGGGGATTAAGGAGAAAGAAAAAAAGGAGAGAAAAATTAGAGAATATGAGAGAGAAAACTAGGGAGATATAGAGATAGAGACAAAGAGATAAGGACAGAGAAAGAAAGACAAACAGGGAAAGGCAGATTTCCGATGCCGATAAAGCTCAAGTCTTCGAAGATCAGAGTGAATGCGGGAGAAAAAGAAGGGAAAAGGGAAAACAAAC
>NW_028234428.1:5331339-5343839 GCF_977035675.1 Penaeus japonicus | reverse complement strand
AGAGAGAGAGAGAGAGAGAGAGAGAGAGAGAGAGAGAGAGAGAGAGAGAGAGAGAGAGAGAGAGAGAAGAGAGAGAGAGAGAGAGAGAGGAGAGAGAGAGAGAGAGAGAGAGAGAGAGAGAGAGAGAGGAGGGAGAGAGAGAGAGAGAGAGAGAGAGAGAGAGAGAGAGAGAGAGAGAGAGAGAGAGAGGAGAGAGAGAGAGAGAGAGAGAGAGAGAGAGAGAGAGAGAGAGAGAGAGAGAGAGAGAGAGAGAGAGAGAGAGAGAGAGAGATCACAAGGACACACAATGGTGCAACTAACGACCTTTGCAAACTAGCAGTTAGACGACCATTCCGTCTGTTATAACTAATACCACTCTCCTATAGTGTTTTTTGTTTGTTCTGTTTTTTTGCTGGAACGACCACACACGGGGATAGAAGGTCGTTGTGACGATTAACCACACCCGACTAATCAATTTGAGGGTAATTTTGATGTCACTCTTCAGCCTATTATGTAAGTGTGACTTCTATTTATAGGCCTCGTCCATGTTATACCGGAGTGCTGAACTAAATCCCTGTGTTCTTTTTCATGGTATTGCTCATGTGCAGGTTTAGTAAGCGGAGACACGAGGGAGAATATAAGGTAATAAGAATTATATATATATATATATTATCTACTTATCTATTTGTCCATCTATCTGTCTATCTATCTATCTATTCTTTTAGAATCAATAGGCTGAGATATGTATTTATGGAGGGGATAAAACAAGAGATTTGTTATTATTCGTGGCAGTGATGCAGAAAAGGTATATTCATTAATCTATTGATGTATTCCTGGGAATCAATTCATTGAGATATGTCGTTGTGGAAGCAAAAGAGATCAAGAGATTTGTTGATATTCGTGACTGTTATATGGGAAGAATGTATTCATATTTTGGAACGAGAGTATTTGAAGTAGAGCGATAGAGCCAAGTGAGGAGACGAAGAGTGGAAGCTCAGGTGGAGACCCGCGGCACCTCACTCAGGACCTTGTAGTAACTCTAGCTTCCAACCGTTCCACTCCTCCCTCCCTTCTCCCTTCCCCCTTCCACTCCTCCCTCCCTTCTCCTTCCCCTTCCCCCCTTCTCCTTCCCACTTCCCCCTACCACTACTCCCCCTTCTCCTTCCCCCTACCACTACTCCCCCCTTCTCCTTCCCACTTCCCCATCCCCTTCCCCCTTCTCCTTCCCACTTCCCCTTCCCCTTCCCCCCTACCCCTTCCCCTTCGCCTTCCACCCTCTTCTACTAAGCCCCCTCGCCGCGGTCTTGTCACGTGGGCTAAACATATCACACTATAAATAGATATAAAACATACGTCTGTGACCTGCACGAACCCATGCACTCACCTGTACATACGCACTTACGCAAACACGTGCCTATCGATGCACTTGCACACTTATATGCACCTCTCCCACACACACATACACTTACACACACATACACACACACAAACACACACAAACACACACACACACACACACACACACACACACACACACACACACACACACACACACATACACACACACAAACACACACAAACACACACTAACACACACAAAAAAAAAAAAAAAAAAAATCTGATACCACCTTTCTATTGTTTTTATTTTTCTATGACACCAACAACGGCAATAAAAAAACAAAAACACTTCCACAAGTAACATAACGTCCGTTTTCCCGCCATCTTGAATTTCACCCCCGCTATACGTTTTTTTTTCTATTGTTTCCTGACATTTGATGACGATATCCATTTACGTCTGTTGTTTACTTGTAGCTATTGTTTTTTTCTTCTTTTTTTGCAAGCTGATTATTGTCGTTGTTTCGTGTAAATGTGAGGAAAGTTCTGGATTGTCGAAATACGCATTGTTAAGTACTAGGGCGGGTTCATGAGTTTATGAGATGCTGTGAGGACCCTTTCCACACCCTCACACTCGTGTGTTTTTTCTTTCTTTTCTTTCGCATTCTTGTTTATGAGGCGTATGTGAGGAGTTTCCTTTGGGGTAGATTACAGGGTGTGATATCTATACCCGATACCCACGCTCTCTGCTCCCCTATCCCTGTCACCCATGGGTATCACATGTCACTTAAGATGTATCTCTACCTTTCTTTTTTTTATTTTGTTTTTATTATTTATATCTTTTATTTTCTTTATTGCTGTCTTAGACATTAAACCCTCAAGTAAGGTCTAATTGCTAACTCCAACCTTAAGATGAGCATTAACATTAAATCCAGACCATACGAAACTAATAACATAAGCAACACCAACATAAGCAACCCCAACATCACCACCAACATAACCAACACCAACATCACCACCAACCCCAACACAACTCAACACCAACAAAGCCCCACCACAGACAGCGTCCTTAGCCTCCCAGAGTGAATCAGCCGCGTCGTCCCAGCACACACACACGCAGACAGGTGGAAGGGCCCGCGGCAGGTCGTGGGAGAGCGGCCAGGTCACGTCGTTTGCCTGACCTTAGACCCGCTTACAAGTCGAGATTCTAGAACATACACTTGAGGCCGTGCGGTCGGTCGCCTGGTGGGTCGGTATGGACAGAGGAAAGACCTTGTGATTATCATTATTATTATTATTATTATTATTAGCATTATTATCGTTGTTGTTGTTTCTGTTGTTGTTATTGTTACCGTTATAGTTGTTGTTTGTGTTATGATTATCCTTATTGTTATGTTTATTATCGTCGTCGTCATCATCACCATCATTATCATCATCATCATCACTATCACCATCATCAATCATCAATAATCCTTACACTCATCTTCATCATTACATATTTATCTCTCATTCTTTTCCGTTCTTTTTTTTCATAAATAAGACTTATTCCAGTGAGGTCGAAATCCATTTTTTTTTTTTTTGCGGCCGAGTATCAAGAATCCGTTCCGGGGATCTCAATGCGGATAAGATAGTTATCAGAACCTCGCGTCGGCTAAGATGGCTGGGGGATGGGGAACGAGGGGAGGGAGGAGGGAGGAGGAAGGAGGAAAGAGAGAGGAGGAGGAGGAGAAGCAGAGGAGAGGAGAGAAGACAGGGAAGGCAGAGGGGAAGATAACGGAAGGGGATGGAATGGAAGATTGAAGAGTGGTGGGGAATCGGTTCGTACTGAGTAAGAGAGAGGATGGATGGAAGAGAGAGAGAGAGAGAGAGAGAGAGAGAGAAAGAGAGAGAGAGAGAGAGAGAGAGAAAGAGAGAAGAGAGAGAAGAGAGAGAGAGAGAGAGAGAGAGAGAGAGAGAGAGAGAGAGAGAGAGAGAGAGAGAGAGAGAGAAATAAATATTGCAGATACAAACAACAAATATAAAGTATATAAACAAACTGAACACAGCAACAAGAGACAAAGAAACAAACGAAGCGACATGAAAAGATACACCAGTGTATGAATAAAACCACAGATAAAAGACAAAGAGACAAAGACACAGGACAAGAAAGACATGGTCGTCTATCTCTGGCAATGCTTGCAACTGCACTCCTCAAAGACCTTTGTTTGTAAATCGTCTTCGAAACACGACACTTCAGTGAGAGAGAGAGAGAGAGAGAGAGAGAGAGAGAGAGAGAGAGAGAGAGAGAGAGAGAGAGAGAGAGAGAGAGAGAGAGAGAGAGAAGGGGGGGGTAGGGAAGGGGGAGGAGAAGGCTGACGATGATGGTGAAGATTAAGACTGACATGTTTGGAGAAGGTGACGTTAGGAAGGTGATAGTGACGTTGTTCTGGAGAGCTGGATGGTGATAGTGAAGATGGAAAAGGGTAAGACTTGAGAAAGATAGGAGGGGAGTTGTTCTAGCGAGTTAGAAGCTGATAGTGAAGATGGAACTAGAAAGGGGACATTAGAAAGATGACAATGAAGATACGGGGTAAGGAGAGATAGATGGCGATAATGAAGGGGAAAAGAGAGAGAGGTGAAGCCGAGAGGAGGAACTGATGGCAAGCCTGCGAGATGAGTGACGAGCAGTTGATGGGTATAATGAGTCTTGATTGCAGATGAGGCGGTGATGCCATCCGAGCAAGTTGAAGGCAGTCTTACATGCCCCGTTCACGCCACATTTATCATGGCTGAAACTCATAACGTCTTCTTATATAAAACTTCGTATGGTGCCTCATCTTTTACCGCGAAGGCCCATGTTTCATTCTTTTCACGGTTCTCATGTCGTAATGATATTCCTCATAAAGCCTCGGGGTTTAAATCGTCAGCCTCTCACCCAAATATGATATATCATCATCTGCAGCATCACATTCAGAATCTCATAGCACTGAACATGAACCAGAATTTCACTTTTTTTTTTTTATAGAGAGGTGATTTTTCTTCGGTATCATCGCCACGCCACAATATTATGGCTTTGAATCATGATGGCTGTCGAAATAATACAGTAGTGTTTTTTTTTTATAATATTTTACCTGTCTGTATGTACTCATTCAATGCCGGACCCTCACTTCAGCGTCAGACCTCACGGACTGGCAGTGGGAGGGAGAAAGAGGAAAGTGATAGGGAGAAGAGGGGAAGTAATAGGGAAAAAGAGAAGGAGTGTGTTAGGAAGAAGTAGGGGGATAAGTAGAGGGAGAGGGATAGAGAGAGAGGGAGAGAGAGGGAGAGGGAGAGGGAGAGGGAGAAGGAGAAGGAGAAGGAGAAGGAGAGGGAGAAGGAGAAGGAGAGGGAGAGGGAGAGGGAGAGGGAGAGAGAGAGAGAGAGGGAGAGAGAGAGGGAGAGGGAGAGAGGGAGAGGGAGAGAGAGAGAGAGAGAGAGAGAGAGAGAGAGAGAGAGAGAGAGAGAGAGAGAGAGAGAGAGAGAGAGAGAGAAAGAGAAAGAGAGAGTGAGTGAATAGAGAAATAAGATAAGTAGAAAAATAAAGAAAAAAGGGGAAGGTAACGCCGAATATACACAGCAAAACAAAACAAACAAACAAAACAAGTAGGTTTGAGAGTGAGTCGAGAGACTGAGTTGCCAGTGTACGATAATGTGTCACCAGACCCACGAACGGTTCAGTCTCTCTTAGCCGACAATTATGTGTTTACATATGATTACTGTATTTAAAGTTTGAGAACTTGAAGTGAAGTCATCAGCATTTCCCGTTGTCGTGCCGTATTGTTTACTTCATTTTTTGACATTCTCAACCTTCTATTTGATTCCTTGGCGATTACATTGTTTTTCACATTTTTAGGGTAAAAAAATACTGAATAGTATGAAAATCGTTCACAGTTCTTTGAATCCGTTGTAACCTCACATGTTAAACTTGCCCTTGTATGGTTCCCCCTTTGTGTCTCCCTTGCATGTCATTTTCACCGTTAACGGAGACAAACAGAGAACAGAGGCGGCAATTTTAACCACTCCCCAACGCAACAAGCAGCAGTAAGACCAACGGCCTCATCACCCACTTAAACTTCGGTTCTTTATGCGTCTGGTGGCCGGACCTTCCGCGTCAACTCCTTCTTGGTTGATTTCGCGCTCGTGTCAGGCCGGTAATTCTACGGGAATTCGTCTGCTACTCCGGTAAACAAATGACAGTCGGTGATTTTTTTTTTTCGCAGCTATAAAAGTAAGGCTTAAGATAGGTCATGCAGAGAATGGGAATGAAAAGTAGTATTGCAGAATTATTGTGAGTACTTTGTTTTCACTCTCAATAATAAAAAAAAATAAAAAAAAATAGATGAATGCATTTACTCATAATCAATGAAAGCTTTATGATCGTGATATTCCAGGACTTTCCCGTAGTTAACCCTTTCAATTAGGATAAACAAAGAAAACAAATGACCTCTGCCAATCACAGCACAAGGAAATTAGCTATGGAAAGCCAGGATATTAGCTAATGTATAGACCGATGGTAGCATTTCGTCCTGGTTATATTTTGTGTTTGGTTAAATAGTTGGATTCGTTGTTATAGAGATATAAAGATAGATAGGTAGATCGAGCTATAGCTAGTTAGTGGCATACAGGGACACACAAACACACACACACACACAAACACACACACACACACACACACACACACATATATATATATATATATATATATATATATATATATATATATATATATATATATGATGGAGAATGATATAGGGAGATAATTTATATATACATACAGATACAGTATATCTATAGATATATTGATATTTATTGACATAGATATGTGTATAGAAAGACTGATGAATTGATAGTTATTGGGAAAGGGATATATGCAAAAATATCTTAATAAATTGATAGGTACTCTAAGCCTATATATTGCTAGACAACTATATACCGTAGATAGAAATAGATCTACAAATATAGATAGATAAGCATAAATAAAGATACATACAAGTATATATATAAATATATATATATATATATATATATATATATATATATATATATATATATATATGTGTGTGTGTGTGTGTGTGTGTGTGTGTGTGTGTGTGTGTGTGTGTGTATCCTTTTGCGTTTTATTTTTCTTTCATTATCTTTTGGTTGCATTTGCACTTTGTTGTTGTTGTGGCTGAACAATACGCTCCTTTCTGCTTTCCCACGCAAGGGAATTGCACAGTTCAATTTACTTGTTTCTCTTCCATCTCCTGTTTCATCCTCTTCTTCTTCTTCATTATGCATCATTCTTCTCAATTCCCACGTTTATCTTTCTTCCTTTTTTTCTTTTTAAATCCTTCTTGGCTCGACACGCATCACCCCCACCCCCACACCCCCACACCCTCCCACCACCCCAACCGCCCTGAGCACCGAAGGAGGTCACTCCGCGCAGGTCAAAGGTTAACGTCTTGATAGCAGGATGTGAAGCTGTTCGTGTGATATATTCTCTGTGTGATGAGGTCTTTGGGGTGGGGGTTGGGGGAGGGGTGGGGTTGTGAGGTTATTGGGGGTTGTGGTTGTGTAGGGTGGGGATAGGGGTTGGGATGGGGTTGTGGATGTGTGGGATGGGGATAGGGGTAGGGATGGGGTTGTATGGTGGGTTGGAGATGTGAGGTTATGTGGTGCGTTGTGGATGTGTGGGGTGGGGGTTGGGGTAAGGGTCGGGTTGTATGGTTGTATGGTGGATTAGGGTTTTGAGGTTATATGGTGTGTTGTTGGGGGTTGTGTTTTTTTTTTTTTTTTTTTTGGTTAATTTGTTGGAGGGAGCAGGGGAGGTTGTTTTCAGTGGGTTGTGGGATTGAGGGGCACTGGAGGAGGAGAGAGGTCGTGAAGTAATGTGGGTTGTCTTTTGTTGTGAGGGAGCGCTGGAGGATATTTAAAGGTTGTGCTGTGGTTTATGAGGCACAGAAGCACTGTCGTGGGAGTTAGTGGCTCGCCTGAAAGCTAGGTGATGTAATCAAAAAGTCAAGAGCCAATTATGCACTGACAAACACACTCACGCACGCAAGCACGCAACCACACACACACGCACATGCTCACGCACATGCACATATACACGCACACGCACACTCACACTCACACTCACACTCACACACACACACACACATTTATTGATTAATTTTTATTCATCTGAGAAAATGCGATTGAGAGAGAAAGAGAAAGAGAAAGAGAAAGAAAAAGAGACAGACATACAGACAGACAGAGAAGTGTATGCGAGTATGTGTAGACACATCTCTAACAATTAAAAAGATAATAAATCAGTCCAGAGAAAACGCCTCAAAAAGTCCAATTATTCTAAATTAGTCCAATAAAAATGCAAACCGTCAAACTACGTGTGTAACAGAAGAATAAAAATGTCTCTTTGGCTTTAACTCTTTTAATGACTAAGTGGCTCATTACTCTCGTCTGTTTAATTAAGGTCTGCATGTTTAGTTAACCCAATTTGGTGTGATTATTACTTGTGATGAGAATTAGAAGGATGGAAGAAGGAGAGAGAGAGAGGAGTGAGAAAAAAGAGATAAGAGAGAGAGAAAGGAGTGTATAAATAGAGAGGGAGAGAGAGAGAGAGAGAGAGAGAGAGAGAGAGAGAGAGAGAGAGAGAGAGAGAGAGAGAGAGAGAGAGAGAGAGAGAGAGAGAGAGAAGATATATATATATATATATATATATTTATATATATATATATACATATATAGATGTATACATATATATGTATATATATATATATATATATATATATATATATATATATATATATATATATATATATATATATATGAGTGTGTATGTGTGTGTGTGTAGAGACTTAGAAAGAGAGAGACGAGAGAGAATCTTTATTAATTACGGTCATTATCAGTATTACCCTTCATTATCCATGCCCCATCTACCTTATCGCAACCATCAGCGTCATTACCACGTCACAGCATTAGCCACGATGATCGGGCGGCGTAAAGCAATTATGGAGCGTGTTATCGTGAGTGTGTCTCGGGCAGGAGGAACGTGGCAACGGACTCCGTCGGGTTGTTGGGGTTGGCTGTGCGGGGGGTTGTGATGGGGAGGAGGCGGGGGGGTGATGGTGATAGTGATGAGGATCAGGATGATGATGATGGTGATGATGATGATGATGAGGAGGAGGAGGAGGAGGATGATAATGATGATGATGATGATGATGAGGAGGAGGAGGAGGAGAAGAAGAAGAAGAAGAAGGAGAAAGAGGATATAAATAGTAAGGATGATGAGAATGATAGTGGTGATGATTATGGTGACGATGCTGTTAATGGAGCTGACGGTGGTGTTAAGGCTAAGGATGATAAAGATAATGAAAACGAAGATGATGATACGATGTCAATAACAATGACGATAATGAAAAGGAACATGATAGCACAGTCATGACAACAATAACCAACATTCCTAACAATGCTGAAGACATCCATAAACAAACAACCAAACAAAACACACACACACACACACACACACACACACACACACACACACACACACACACACACACACACACAAAAGAACCGCCCCCCTCCCAACCCCCCCACCCAACAACAACAAACAACAAACACCTCTACAGCCCCACACCGTCACCAAACAGACATGACAGCGGCGGCGCCCTCCTTCCCTCCCTCCCTCCCTCCCACCCGTCCGGAACAACTCGTCACGTCATTACCTATGCAAAGGCGGGGCGCGGTCATCTCGTTGCGGGCGCACTGGACGGCGATAGGGATCACGAGCTCTTTGAAGGGGGTGGGGTGGGGGAGGAGGGGGTGGGATGGTGGGGGTTGAAGGGGTGGGGTGGGGGTTGAAGGGGTGGGGTGGGGGAGGAGGGGGTGTGGTGGGGTTGAAGGGGTGTGGTGGTGGTGGTGGGGTTGAAGGGGGTGAGGTGGTGGTGGGGGAGGAGGGGATGTGGCGGGGTTGAAGGGGTGGGGTGGGGGTTGAAGGGGTGGGTTGGTGGTGGGGCTGGGATGAGGAGGGGGTGTGATGGGGTTGAAGGGGGTGAGTTGGTGGGGTTGAAGGGGTGTGGTGGAGGTGGGGGAGGTGGTGTGGGTTGAAGGGGGTGGGTTGGTGGTGGCGGAGGAGGGGATGTGGCGGGGTTGAAGGGGTGGGGTGGAGGGGTTGAAGGGGTGAGTTGATGGGGTTGAAGGGGTGTGGTGGGGGTGGGGGAGGTGGTGTGGGTTGAAGGGGGTGGGTTGGTGGTGGGGGAGGAGGGGATGTGGCGGGGTTGAAGGTGGGGTGGGGGGGAGGAGGGATGTGGAGGGGTTGAAGGGGTGAGTTGGTGAGGTTGAAGGGGTGGTGATGGGGGTGAGGTGGGGGGGTTGAAGGGGTGTTGAAGGGTTGGGTTGGTGGTGGGGCTGGGGTGGGGTTGAAGGGGTGAGGTGGGGGAGAAGGTGGGTTGGTGGTGGGTGAGTAGGAGTGAGGTGGTGGTGGGGGTGGGGGGTGAGAAGGAATGAAGTGAAGGGGGAGGGAGAAACGCAAACACACGCATACATTCACACAAACACGCACACACAGACACACATATACAAACACACGCACTCATGGACACATACATACAAAACCACACGCACACGGACACAAACACACACACAAACACAAGCAAACAACAAACAAAATCCGGACATGTCAAAGAGAAATTCTGAAGAAGATAAATACCAAAAAGGAGAAATCAGATCAATTAATTATGCATTCGTGAAATCGGAAGCTTTAATTTGAAGGAAATTATATCAAAGCGATTGAAAGAAAAGATGAGTAATTATACGTTCCCTTATTATGCGTGTGTGTGAAAGCACGTCTATGGAAAGTAAACTAACAATTAAGCAGATGGAATAATTGATGCAGGAAAATTATCCCACAAAATGACCCGAATTACGTATAGAAAACGATGAATTATAAAAACACACGCCATCTTTTTGTAATAATTTCAGGAATATCTTTGATTAACGATTTCCACCTACATCCCCCTTCTCTCTTTCTCTCTCTACCTCGTTTCTCCTTTACCCCACCCCCTCCCTTTCCCTCTCTCTCTCCCTTCCCCCTAGCGCATCTCTCCTCCTCCCCCCCCCCCACCTTCACCCACCTCCCACCTCCCTCATTCTGACTGTCTGTTGTTCTGTGATTATCTCTCCTCTTTTGTTGCCTATCTGATCGTGGAAGACTGAACCCGATTTCTCTCTTACTCTCTCTCTCTTCGACTCTATTTGTTTGTCCGTCTCTCTCTCTCGCTCTCTCTTTCTTTCTATTCGTCTCTATTTGTTTGTCCGTCTCTAATAGTATTCTCTCTCTCTCTCTCTCTCTCTCTCTCTCTCTCTCTCTCTATATATAATATAATATAATAAATATATATATAATATAATCAATATATATCATATATATCCATTTATGTATGTGTATGTGTGTATGTATATATATATATATATATATATATATATATATATATATATATATATATATATATATATATATATCGATCTTCTCTCTCGTTTATTCTCTTTCTCTCTCCATCTATCTATCCATCTATCTCCATTGGTTATTCCTTCCTTCCTATCTATCATCAGTCCTCCTTCAGTCTTTCTCCTAACATTCCACTCTTTCTTCTCTCGTCCCGCCTCAGTTGGGATGAAGAAGACGAGAAGCAAGAGAAACGCGTAAGAAACGAGGCAATCGGAGACAGGAGGCTTGAGGGAATTCTCCGCCAACAGACGCTCTTATGTTTTTTTTCATGCTGTTTTGACGGAGAGAGGGGGGGAGAGGGAGAGGGAGAGGGAGAGGGAGAGGGAGAGAGAGAGAGAGAGAGAGGGCGAGCCGGAGACGAAAGTGGTAAGAGAGAGAGAGAGAGAGAGAGAGAGAGAGAGAGAGAGAGAGAGAGAGAGAGAGAGAGAGAGAGAGAGAGAGAGAGAGAGAGAGAGAGAGAGAGAGAGAGAGAGAGAGAGAAGAAAAGGGAAGAGCTGAGGGGGCGGGGAGGGGGGGGGGGGGGAAAAGAGAGGGCGAGCCTGGAGAACGAAAAGAGGTAAGAGAGAGTAGAGAGAAGAGAGAGAGAGAGAGAGAGAGAGAGAGGAAAAGAGGGCGAAGCACAGGAGACGAAAGTGGTAAGAGAGAGAGAGAATAAGAGAGAGAGAGATAACGAGAGAGAGAGAGAGAGAGAGAGAGAGAGAGAGAGAGAGAGAGAGAGAGAGAGAGAGAAAGAGAGAAAGAAAGAGAGGGCGAGCCGGAGACGAAAGCGGTAAAAAGAAGACGGGTCGAAAAACGACATGAAACAAGAGAAAGACCGATATAGAAGCAAGAGACCAAATAATTGTGCCGTATGAACATGTGATGGCCTTCCTACTACACCCTCTGCATGAGCCGGGGTGGGGGGGCGGGGGCGGGGGGGGGGGGCAGGAGGGGGGGGGGGGCTTCGCAAAGTTCTTTGTTTCTTAAAGAGGAATGACATCTTAGGAGCGAAGAAAGAGTGTGCTAAGTGTGAGTCGACGAGGTGCAGGCTGAAAAGATGAGTAAGTGGAGGGTACTATATAAAGCGACTCGTTCGTGAGTAGTTGAGTAAATCAAAAAGCAGAGTTTCATAATCACCTCCGCGTTTGATAACGACTGTAGTGAATATCAATGATTGAACGCCATACACTGATTAAGAGGACCTTTACCCTCAAATAAGCGTATAGGTACAAGTCTGTAGTCTGTATGAGCATGTGTGGGCGGGTGTGGCTTGGAGTTTGTTATGACCGACGCCCTTCTCACTTCGGGGATAATTTGACTCCCCGTCCTCCTTCTTTCGACCTATACAACAACTTGAACTCTTTCACTTTTATCAAGTCCCAATTATAATATTGGTGACGATGAACACTTAAATCAACTGTTCACCTGTCGTGTGTTTCTGCGTTCGATGATCAGGCAGTGTGATTGACACTTAATCACTGGCATAGATAGTTATGAGAGTACTGTGGTAGAATAAGAGCTACGTGTAAATATATATATATATATATATATATATATATAAATATATATATATATATAGTTGTGTCTAACATAAGCAGACGGGCACGTAGCACTAAAATATATATATAGAGCGAGAGAGAGAAGAAAGAGAGAGAGAGAGAAGAGAGAGAGAGAGAGAAAGAGAGAGAGAGAAATAGAT
>NW_028234428.1:5326890-5331239 GCF_977035675.1 Penaeus japonicus | reverse complement strand
AAAGAGAAGAGAGAGGATGGAGGGTGGAAAAGGCAGGTGGAGGGGGAAGGGGGGGGGATGCAGAGGGAGGGGCATTACGCAAGCAGGCGTCTGTGTCCGTTTGACCTTTTTCACTCGTGCAGATCAGTGGTATTTGCACATCTTATTTTCGTCGGTGTTTCGATTTATCATCATTCCGGTTTTCTTTGTGTGTGTGTTTTGTGTTGATTTAGTCTTCCTTTCTCGTGATATTTTTTTCGTCTCTCTCTCTCTCTCTCTCTCTCTCTCTTTCTTTCTCTGCCCCCCCCCCCCCCCTCTGTCTCTCTCTTTCTCTCTTTCTCTCTCTCTCTCTCTCTCTCTCTCTCTTCTCTGTCCCCCCCCCCCTCTCTCTCTCTCTCTCTCTCTCTCTCTCTCTCTCTCTCTCTCTCTCTCTCTCTCTCTCTCTCTCTCTCAACCCTCCTTCCTTCCCTCCCTCCCTCCCTCCCTCCCTCCCCCTCTCCTTTCCCCATTATATCCCTCCTCCCCGAATCACCATTCCCTCTTCCATTCCCCTTGTTTATCTTATCCCTTCCACCCCCATTACGTAAAAAAGGAACGACCTTCAACACAACCAAAAAAAAAAATAAAAAAAAAAAAAAAATAAAAAAAAAAAAAAAAAAAAAGAAGAAGACGAGACAGGCTCAGGGTAGGAAAGTCGTGAAAAGAAAACGGAGGAGGCGAACGGAGTCGTGCATAGAAAACGGAGTGCAAGGCAAAAAGGAAAGTGAAAGCGGCGGCAGCGACCAGAGAGCCACGCCGCGCCGCCGGTTCGTCTCAGGCCGCTCAATGGGATGGAGCGAAAGTTGGATGGATGTTTTTTTCGTCTTCTTCTTCTTCTTCTCTTTGAGGGAGGGTGGGTGGGTGGGTGGGTGGGTGGGGATGAGGGGCGAGGGTAAGGGAGAGAAGGAGTGAGGTTGAAGAATGCTGTATGATTTTTTTTATGGGAGGTTTCGAGTGGTGTGGGAGGGAGGGAGGGAGGGAGGGGTGGAAGGACGCTGTAAAATTAATAATTCGTGCAGGTATTACGATGTGAGAAACAAAACATTGTTTATGAAATTCTTTGAAGTCAAAGAAAAACAAAACAAAAACAGTAGTTTATAATGTCGTTTTTAAGTACTCCAACAGATGTTAAATATACGTTATCCGAACTGTGTAACATGTAGCATCTGTAATACTTCATAGGACAAAAATGCATATATAAAAACATAAAAGACAAACGATAATGAAAAACAGAAAGTGAAAAAGAAATCGAAATTCCGTAACAATCAGAAACACAATATCAAAACAACCCCGGAAAGAGAAGCTTGTAACGGCATTGTTTGTTAACCAGCCTTATAGACAGGCCGACTGTAACGCCATCTTGAGGTGAGTAATGTCGTTATATGGTAATTGGCGTTACGTAAAGAAACCCTCCGTCTGTCATAATGTAACGGCCAGGTAAAGGCAGGTAAACTATGAGAACCACAAGTAAAAGGCGCTTTACTTCTTCCCTTTCTTCTTCTTCATCTTCGTCATCTGTCTTTTTCTTCTTTTTCTTCTGTCTCTCTATCTCTTTCTTTCTTTCTCTCTTTCTCTTTCTCTCTCTCTCTCTCTCTCTCTCTCTCTCTCTCTCTCTCTCTCTCTCTCTCTCTCTCTCTCTCTCTCTCTCTCTCTCTCTCTCTCTCTCTCTCTCTCTCTCTCTCCATCTCTTCTTCCCTTCCAATCTCCCTCCCTCCCTCCCTCCCATCCTCCTTTCCTCCATTCCGTCCTCCTTCCTTCCCTCTCTTACTCCCTTCCTCCTTCCTCCCTCCTTCCCTCCCTCCCATCTTCCCTTCCTCCTTTCCGTCCTCCCTCCTTCCCTCCCTCCCATCTTTCTTTCCTCATTTCCGTCCTCCCTCCTTCCTTCCCTCCCCCTCTCCTCCATCACATTCTCATGAACAATACATTCATAATCATAATCATAATGATAATTACAATTATGATGATCATGTTTTATTGCAAATTAATGTTTATTCTTGATTTTGTAATCTCAATGCACACTATTATTTAAGTTTATTGTGATTCATCATCTTCTAAGTCGCAATATTTTCACATATTTATCATTATCTTTATGTTCTCCTTTGCATGATCACTATTTTATTATTTTTCTTTTTTTCTTTACGTTTACCTCCTTCCATCATTAAAAGTTATACAAATTGGGTGTAAAGTAAAATGAAGTACAATTTATATTATGAAATGATAATGGAAACATTAGATATATATAAATTCATATATAAATTTGTATGATATATATATATATATATATATATATATATATATATATATATATATACATATATGTGTGTGTGTGTGTGTGTGTGTGTGTGTGTGTGTGTGTGTGTGTGTGTGTTTGAGTGTGTGTATGTGTATGCAAAAGAAAAAAAATAATCGTGATACTTCAGTTAAACGTTAAGAAGAAAAGCATGTAGACTGAACCGTAAACATACCGTTATATTCAAATAAAAAAATATCTAAACAAACAAACACAAACAGACAAACCCAACAAAAACACGAACAAAAAAAACAAACAAAAAAGATACTAACTCAAAAAACAAACAAACACACGAACAAAACAAGGACAAGAGAAACAAATGAAGGCACAAGAAGAAACGAAGAAGGAGGTAGGCAAAGGGGAGTGATAACGAGGGTAGGTTGAAGCGAGAGTGAAAGTGGTCCTGGTCAGCCATACCCGCCGGGGGAGAGGGGGGGAGGGAGGAGGGAAGGGGAGAGGGAGGGAGGGAGGGAGGAGGGAAGGGGAGAGGGAGGGAGGGAGGGAGGGAAGGGGAGAGGGAGGGAGGGAGGGAGAGAGAGGGATGGATGGATGGATGGAGAGAGAGAGAGAGAGAGAGAGAGAGAGAGAGAGAGAGAGAGAGAGAGAGAGAGAGAGAGAGAGAGAGGGAGGGAGGAAGGAAGGGAGGATGGAGGGAAAGGGAGAGGGAGGGAGGGATGAGGAGAGAGTAGAGAGAGAGGTGGTGGGATAAAGAGGGAGGGAAGAAGCGAGGGGATAGGAAGGTGATGGAGAGGGTGGGGAGAGGATGGGGGGGGTGGAGGGAGGGACGAAGGGGAGCGGAAAGACGAAAAGAGGAAAAGTGAGGGAGGTGAGACGAGAGAGGAAGGAGGGATGGAAGGAAGAGGGAATAAGGAGGGAAGGAGGGGAGAGGAAGAGATGGAAGTAGAGGGGGTGGGAGGGAGGGAAGGGGAAGGATGGACGGGGAAGAAAGAGAGAGTAAGTAAATAAGAGGTGGGGAGGGGGAGGGGAGGGAATAGAGAGGGGGTGGGGGTGCAAGTCTTCCACAGCTTCACTGCTTTTGTTTCTTTATTGTTTCTCAATTCCTAATTCCTTTGTCGTTGTTGCAATGTCTGTCATTATTTTTCCTATTTCATCATCATCATCATCAAAAGGTACATGTAGAGGATAGCTAGATAAATAGTTGATTGCGTAGACAGAGGCGTGTGTGTGTGTGTTTGTGTGTGTGTGTGTGTGTGTGTGTGTGTGTGTGTGTGTGTGTGTGTGTGTGTGTGTGTGTGTGTGTGTGTGTGTGTGTGTGTGTGTGTGTGTGTGTGTGTGTGTGTTACTCATAAGAGAATGTGAGTAATTGTGCTTGAAACAAGCATATTATAAAGCATTACGCATCTTTTTCCCGAACACACAAGGTAGCAAATGACCCAATAAGGAAGTCAACATTCCAGCTAATATTTGCAGAGACTGATGCAACATTCTGCAATTTACATAATGGCATATATTGGCTCATTATTTTCGTTTTCCTGACCAGTGACAAGCAGGTATTAGCATATTCTGGAAACGAAAACTAATTTGTATACTTTTTTGCGGAAATATTCTGATAAATTTCGTTTGATAGAACATAATGTATCGAGAGAAAAATAGTAAATTAAAATCAAAGTGTATGTTAACATGTAGAAATGAATCATGTTGCAATTCTTAAATTAATAAGTAATTCTTAAACCATTATTAAAGAACATAATATTCATAAACGTCTTAATGACATTCCACAAAACGCAAATTTCGAAACAAACACTTGCAAAAAAAAATAATACGAAAAATAACGCTACAATTTCACACTTTTTTAACCCATACTTTTTTCTTTCCTTTTTTTTATACAAATTTTCTAATGTGGGAGTGAGTGTTGCCAAAGGGGTCTCAAGGCTTTTTCTCTCTTTTGAAGACTGTCTGAAAGCAGGACAGCTCTCGAAGTAACCAGTGCTCTTTTCTTTTCCTTGATTTGTCGTTCTTTGTGTCTTCTTGTGACGTCATTAAGTCTAGCAGGTGGGGTCGAGGGTGGGGGGGGTCGTAG
>NW_028234428.1:5301890-5304390 GCF_977035675.1 Penaeus japonicus | reverse complement strand
ACATGAATTAGAGTACGATGAGGAAGGAAGAAAACAAGAAGGAATCACCCCGTTAATGTTCCCAAATGTATCATTTTGATTGGAAGAAAGAAAATTATTATCTACATCCACAAATGATTATAGCTGAACTAAAATTTCATGTTCATCTACATTTCATATTCATATTTGCAATTGTCTACGTTTTTGTGAACCTGGTTTCGTGCCCGTTTCAGAAAGAGGGTTAAGAATGTTCCCGTGTTTTATGATAGCCTGTATAATACTGTATATATTATCTTTGTTTATTTACCACTGATGATTCCGGCGAGCTTCCACGAAACGTTTATGTTGGCGTGGGAGAGGCAGCGATTCTTAGAACATCTCAATTTTTCGCGACGTTTTTTTTTAATTTCGTGAGCACTGTTCTCGCCTTTTTTTGTGCAGTGCAGCCTTTTTTTGTGAATGATATATATCGTTATCACATCTTTTTTTCTTTTTCTTTTTTGTAAATTGTCATGAAGGCACAAGAAATGCCATTTACCAAGGAACAATGTGTTTGCCAACCGAAATTAATTGAAGCAATTGTAAAATGTCTGTATGAATTTAGGAGCCAGAAATGTATGCGATGGAGACCACCTCCTCCAAAGGCAGATGTATATAGACGACAATTAACATGCTAATACCTACAGACCCGAGGCATGAAAGAGAAATAATAGCCTCATTTCACTGTTACGCTTTCCTCGTAAACCGATGTTAAAGTCTACTTTAAACTGCTCCGTATACGCGGAAACTACGCGGAAAAGGAATATTTGATTGATGTGCGTTTTAAGTGTTGTTTTCATGATCTTATCACTGACTTTGTTTGTCATTTACTTATTATTGAGGATATGGTATATTCTCAGTTTTGGTTTATAGAAACAAACTCAGTTTTACTTTGTTTTTGTTTAGTTTAGTTAGTTCTAAACTAATGTATTACATAGTCCTCTCAACTACAGTATCCTGGATTCTCTCCTGTTATATATAACGGGGTTTTCAGCTACTTTGTTCCAACTAGTTTCGAATCGTCGCCAGGTCCAAGTAATGAAATGTGGCAAAATGCTTCCGTAGACTTTATCAAAATATTGGCTTCCAATTTTTATATATTTAAAGCCTTTGATATATATGTGGTGATATATCAGATTAATCCGAGAGTAGTAGAGTCTTGTAGAAAACAAATTTTGCGGTCTAGCTATGTATTATTTCAGTCTTCAGATATTGTTTCCGAACTTGGGACGTGGAGCTGCAACGCAAACCAATCTGCGATATGCGAGAGCTGCCTCGGACGTAATTGCGAAAAAATACAATGAAACATTGTTCGTAACCACACTACAGTGAGGCTCCGTTTCAGGACAAGTTGTTTATTCTAATTCTCTCTCTCTTTCTCACTCTCTCTCTCTCTCTCTCTCTCTCTCTCTCTCTCTCTCTCTCTCTCTCTCTCTCTCTCTCTCTCTCTCTCTCTCTCTCTCTCTCTCTCTCTCTCTCTCTATCTATCTATCTATCTATCTATCTCTCTCTCTCTCTTTCTTTCTTTCTCTCTCTCCTTCTTCCTCTTCCTATTACATTAAGTCTTTCTCCCTTCCCCCCCTTACTTACACCCTTACTCAAATCTACCCGTATCCTGACACTCACAAGAAACACTCTACCCCCCCCCCTCCTCCATCCTATCCAATCCCAAACCCATATAAAGATTGGCGTGAATTTTCCAATCACTTGTGCCCAGGAGTCGAAGCGAGGTGGCCGAGGTGGAGGTTTGTAGTGTGACGTCACCGCGAGCGTCCAATCAATGGCTGAATTATGTGTCGAGTCCATCATCGTGTTCAGATGCTAAGGCTGGTTGAAGGGATGCGGCCGAGGCCATTGTGGTAGCATTATTAGGTTGCGGGAGATTGGCCAGAATCGTTTGGAAAGGAGTGGGAAAAGAAGCAACAACCATTACTGTCGTTTGGAATGGATGATTAGGTGTATGTGTAGGCGTATTGTGCCAGATGGCAGTATGTGGCACCGTTTGTCGTGAGGCTGATCGGCGATATCTGGCAACTGCACGTTACCATAGCAACAGCGGTGACGCGGCGGCACCTGTAGCACCTGCCCGCCAGTACCTCCGCTGCCACTTGCATGTGCGCACGCTCACCTGGTGACCCTGAACTCCATGTGCTGCTGTAGCCCGTGGCGGCTGGCACTCGAATTGCCATAAGCAGTACCGCCATCGGCTCTTCTCTCCATTTCTCTCTCGCTCTTATTCTCACCTTCTCGAGCTGATGTAACACTGTGCGACTGATGACATGCCCTGCGTAATACCTGTGCGTGACGTGACCTGCCGCGTGACGGGTAAACATTCGCTTCCTCCAGAGTGTTCTTATATGCCTTCGAGTGCGTGCCCTCCAAAGCACATGAAATAAATAACTTCCAGAAGAAGAAGCGACGAAGTCCCGACAGAGCCCGCGTGGTGCCCGGCGCCGCAAGCACGACAGAGGAGCGAGAGAGA
>NW_028234428.1:5279390-5284390 GCF_977035675.1 Penaeus japonicus | reverse complement strand
GAGGGAGAGAGAGAAAGAAGAGAGGAGGGGAGAGAAAGAGAGAGGAGGGGAGAGAAAGAGAGAGGAGGGGAGAGAAAGAGAGAGGAGGGGAGAGGAAGAAGAGAGGAGGGGAGAGAAAGAGAGAGGAGGAGAGAGAAAGAGAGAGGAGGAGAGAGGAAGAGAGAGGAGGAGAGAGGAAGAGAGAGGAGGAGAGAGAAAGAAGAGAGGAGGGAGAGAAAGAGAGAGGAGGGAGAGAGAGAAAGAAGAGAGGAGGGGAGAGAAAGAGAGAGGAGGGGAGAGAGAGAGAGAGGAGGGGAGAGAAAGAGAGAGGAGGAGAGAGGAAGAGAGAGGAGGGGAGAGAAAGAGGTGAGAGAAAGAGAGAGGAGGGGAGAGAAAGAGAGAGAAAGAGAGAGGAGGGGAGAGAAAGAGAGAAGAGGGGAGAGAAAGAGAGAGGAGGGGAGAGAAAGAGAGAGGAGGAGAGAGAAAGAGAGAGGAGGGGAGAGAAAGAGGAAGAGAGAGAGAGAGAGAGAGAGAGAGAGAGAGAGAGAGAGAGAGAGAGAGAGAGAGAGAGAGAGAGAGAGAGAGAGAGAGAGAGAGAGAGAGAGAGGGGAGAGAAACGAGAGCGAATGAGGGGGAGGGAGAGGAAGAGAGGATGAGAGAGGCGAGTAGAGGGGGATGGGAGAGAGAGAGAGAGATGAGACGAGAGGGGGGGGGGGGGTGATAAGACAAGAGGATACGGAGGACGGAGGGAGATCAAGAGGGTCTGACTTAGCACAGTTGCCAGCTAGTTCTTTTATAGATGCATGCTCAAAGGATGCCAAAGGGAACAAAAATAGAAGAATAGTGATTGTTAAGAAAAAAAAATAAGTAAAGTTTTTTGGGAATATATCAATTGGTAATTATAATGTAAAGCAGCTAAATACTTTATTTAGTCTGTGTTATGATTACGAAAGCTATATCATAATGATTATCCAAGAAGTAATAAAAGGAAAAATGGAATGCAGAATTATGGTTTATCATTTTATACCATTTTTGTTTCTTTATGTGAGAGAGATAGAGGGGCAGGCAAGAGATACTGATAAAGAGAGTAGGAGATGGAGAGAGAGAGAGAGATGGAGAGAGAGAGAGATGGAGAGAGAGAGAAAGATGGAGAGAGAGATAGATAGAGAGAGAGAGATGGAGAGAGATGGAGAGAGAGAGAGAGAGAGAGAGAGAGAGAGAGAGAGAGAGAGAGAGAGGAAAAGGGAGAAAGAGAGAGAGAGAGAGAGAGGAAAAGGGAGAGAGAGAGAGAGAGAGAGAGAGAAAGGAAAGATTTTAAAAAAATCGCTTGACTGATTATGCCAAGGTAACATAAACTTCTCCACGAGACATTAAAAGTTTCCTTAAAGATGTGTTGACCCGAGATTGATTGGTTCTTTGACTGCCTCTGTTGTCCTGTTGAGTTTGCTACTAATTAAATCTACAAGACACGTAATAGCGATTGACTTTTTCAAGTTATTCCCTCTCTCTCTCTCTCTCTATCTATCTATCTATCTTCCTTTCTCTCTTCCTTTTCCTCTCCCTTTCCTTCTCCTCTCCTCCCCCTAACTCACTCTCTCTCTCTCTCTCTCTCTCTCTCTCTCTCTCTCTCTCTCTCTCTCTCTCTCTCTCTCTCCCTCTCCTCCTCTCTCTCTCTCCCTCTTCCCTTCCCTCCCTCTCCCTCTCCCTCTCCCTCTCCCTCTCCCTCCTCCCTCTCCCTCTCCCTCTCCCTCCCTCTCTCCCTCCCTCTCTCCCTCTCAAAAAAAAAGTGGCAAAGACGAAGGCAAAAAATGTCCCGAGGTTAAGCAAGTCATGAATATTCTGATGAATCTCCGACGAAAATCAGCAAACAGTCTCGTCCACATTGACTAGATTGCCGCCAACATGCCGAGAGATCTATGGTGATGCGTTCTAAGGTAGTGAGGGAGGAAGGAGGAGGATGAGGAGGAATGAGGAAGAAAGAGATCGGTCGAGAATGAGGGTTAAGGAATGAAGCTGTCTGAGTATGAAGGGTGATGAATAAGTGATGACGATAATGATTCTAATTTTATGATCTGCCTTTTATAGCTTCGGGTTACGTGAAGTTAATGATGTTTTTTTTTTATGATGATGGGTATGTTTCAAAAAAAGTGAATATTAGGACGTGTATAGGATAATTAATACGCTAATAAGTTATAATAGGTTATAGCTTGTGGCAAATATATCTAAAATGTGATTATAAGACATAGAGGATGATAAATAGGACAATAGGCAATGTGGAGAGATTTGCAAGATGGAAATTTATTCAAATGCATATCAAAAGCTTTTTAAACCGTTAATTAAAGCATTAGAAGGTCTTGGTTGTGATTCAAAATATACTAAAAAGTAATGGATATATTGAATATGATTACAGGGAGATATGAGAAATGTCTTAAAAACTATTGGAAGGAGATATCTGTATGATTAATATGTTAAAGAGAAATACTGATAATGATGGAGATAAATGATAATGGTAAAGTTTTCTCTGTATAACTTATGATCAGTTGACTAACCTTTCTGTACGTTTAAGAAAGGAAATTAACTTCACATACGCGTGACGTAAATGAAAATTAAGAACTAAACTTTTCAAAGACGAACTTGTGTGATGAGAGAGAGGGAGGGAGAGAGAGAGAGAGAGATGAAGAAGAGACGTAGTTGAGATTGAGACGAGTGAAGAGGAGAGAGAGAGAGGAGAGTGAGGTGAGAGAGAAGATTGAGAGAATGGAGAGGAGGCGAGTGAGGGAATAGGGTGTGAGAGTGAGGAGGAGAGAGAATGGAAAGAGAGGGTGAGGGAGTGTAGCGAATAGAGAGAAGAGAATGAGAGAGAGAGAGAGAGGAGGGAGAGAGAGAGTGCAGAGAGAGAGGGATGGAGAGGTGCAGAGGAGAGTGGAGAGGTGGAGGTTAGGAGAGAGAGGAGAGAGGTAGTGGTGGAAGAATGGTGAGAGTGGAGGGGAGGAGG
Source organism: Penaeus japonicus (assembly GCF_977035675.1). Taxonomy (NCBI): domain Eukaryota; kingdom Metazoa; phylum Arthropoda; class Malacostraca; order Decapoda; family Penaeidae; genus Penaeus; species Penaeus japonicus. The sequence goes on along the minus strand of NW_028234428.1, from coordinate 5,281,416 downwards.
GAGAGACTTAGAATGAAAAGGAGAGTGTAGAGAGAGAGAGAGAGAGAGAGAGAGAGAGAGAGAGAGAGAGAGAGAGAGAGAGAGTGAACGTGGAGAGGTGTGAGTAGGTTTTGTTGAGAGAGAGAGGGAGAGAGAGAGAGGGAGAGAGAGAGAGAGAGAGAGAGAGAGAGAGAAAGAGAGAGAGAGAGAAATAGAAAGAGAGAGAGAGAGAAAGGAAAAAGAGAGAGAGAGTTATATATAGAGAAAGAATAAGACAACAGAATGATCAGAACCGGTATCAGATTCCCCAACGTTCTCAAATATCGTTACCTGGAATTTCTCGCTTTGTTTAAAAAAAGAAAGAAAAAAAAAAAGAGTATAGACCAACCCAACCCAAACTCAAACCAATTCATTTGTTCTACGCCAGAACGCAGCGAGAAATCATCCAACACACGAATAAGGGGGCAATAAGTCAACCAGAAAAGAAATATCGACCAAAAAGGCAAGATTGTTATGATAAAGCCACCCAGCCGGCCGGTCTCTCTTTTGAAGGTCCCGGAAGGTAAACTTGAAAGCATAGGCCTCTGCAAGAGCCTTTAGAAAGATGTAGGCCAATATTTTTTTCTTTTTTTAATGTGATTTTTATTTTTATTTTATTTTAAAGTTCCTGCGTGTTTTTTTTTTTTTTTTAACCCGAGCTGTTGCGTGTTTTTAAGTTCTCGTGTTTTTTTTTTTTTATAGTAAATAGGTTTACATGATGTCGATCCATCAAGAAGCCTTGATAAGAAAAGAACCTGTCACGGATAAAAAAAAAAAAAAAAAACATCAGTTGCGCCATTTCCAAATCGATGTAGATTTAATCAACGTGAAAATTCTTCCTTTAATAGAATGTGAAAACCAAAGAAAAAAAAATAATATAAAAAAAAAATGCGAAAGGCTCAATAACATAAGCACAATGAATCGAGTGAAAAAGAAAAAGAATAGATATAAGTCAAAAAGCGACTTCGAATGAGAGGGGAGGGGGAAGAGGGTACGAGAGGGGAGGAGGAAGAGAAGAAGAAGAGGAAAAGGAGGTTGGCGGAGAAGTGATCAATACCCCATCATGACCTAACTGCGACCGATCAGTTCCCATGTGTCCTAGTTTATGTTGTTCTTGTTGTTGTTTCGTGTTTGCTCTAGACTCTGATGCTGTCTGTTTGCTTTTGAGGCGTGTGTGTGTGTGTGTGTTTGTGTATGTATGTGTGAGAGAGAGGGAGAGTGAGAAAGTTTGTGTGTTTGTTTGCTTTTGAGGTGTTTGACATTATTTGTTTTTGTTTGTTTGTTTAATCGTTTATTCGTATATTTTTTTATTATTTTTACTTTTCTTTCTGTTTTGTTAATTAGTTTAATTTTATAGTAAGACAATTTTCATATGTTGTTTATTCGCGGATTGTCATAGGTTTTCGACAGTTTGTATTTTTTATCATTAATTTGTCTATCACCGGTTATGAGGTCAGTCACTCGTAGACACCATCAGCAAGGTAAAAAAAAAAAGTGGCGCCAGGTCATAAATACCTTGTTGACAAAGGCCTCCATGATGACAGTAGGGTCAAAGAGCCAAAAGTAGGTCAGTGCCATTAATAAGGTCACAGAACCAGTGCCAGCGAAAGATGCGAGTGCCAACGATGGAATGGAAATTGATAAAAAGATGAAGGATATTTGGGCTTCAAACGCCAGCATTATCTCAGGTGTGAAGCGATGAGTGTACAGCACGGAAAAGGACACATCAGCCTTTTAAGTAAGGAAATGCGCTCAGGATACGGCCAGTGCTAGGTCAGCATTAAAGGAGAGTGTCAGGTCCGAGAGACAGTATAAATCCCGGGTCAGCTTCAAGCTGTCATGAAATGCGGTATCAATTACTTTCTAGAATCTTTTAGAAGATTCAGTTCTTCAAAAATAAGGGTGTCTAAGTAAGTCAGCATAGAACCATGCCCCCAAGGTAGACTAATTCAGAACCAGGTGATGTCAGTGACAGGAAAGTGCTTGGACATGTTATCAGGGTCAATGG
>NW_028234428.1:5278119-5279290 GCF_977035675.1 Penaeus japonicus | reverse complement strand
TTCTACTTCCGGAACCACTTATGTATTACCTTCGAGCTTATGGGGTAAGTGGAAGAAGCTGAATGTGGAGCAGATAGAGGTGGAAAGGGAGCTGGTGGAGGGGAAAGCGGAGCAGGTTGAAGTTAAAGTGGATAGGTGGAGGTAGAGTAGAGTAGGTGAAGATGGAAAGGTGGAGGGGAGAGAGAAGGTCGGTGGGTGACGGAATGGGAAGTTGAGAGTTAAGTAAGATGGATAGGAAGAGAAGATTGAATTACCGTGAAGATTTTGATAGGTGGACAGGAGGTGTAGAGAAATGGGAGCAAGTTAGCGTGGATAAGTGGGGGTGAAGGTGGAGCAGATTACGATGTATAGGAGGAGCTGGTGGAGGAGCAGGTGGAGGTGAAGGTGGAGTTAAAGTTGGAGTAGATGAAGGTGAATGAGAAGAAGAGTTGAATAAGATTAATGAGAAATCAATATATTGAGGTGAATCAGGTGGGAGATCCCTGGAAAGAGGTGAACCAGTTGAATCAGTTAAGAGAATCAGTCGAATTAGGTGAATCGGGTGAGATCAGGTGAATAAAGTGAATCAGGTGAATAAAGTGAATCAGGTGAATAAAGGGAATCAGGTGAATCAGGTGAGAAGATCAGCAATGAAGGAAGTGGCGGATAAAGAAGTATTATTTTTCGTGTTTGATAGTCATCATCTTGAACATTTTATCAATTACTCATTTCTAATCATCTATTTGAAAGGTGATTTATGATTCCTCCACTTCATAATTTTCCGATTTTTTTAGCTATAGTTTTTTTTTCCCAAAAGTAGGAAAAAAGTTGTGAATTCAGAACAAAAAGTGTTGCCATTTTATTCACCCAAAAAGTTCACTTATTATATAAATTGATACTCATCAATTTAATTGTTTGTTTAGGATTCCCCCCAGAAAGTCAATTGTGATTTGATTTTTAATGGAAAAGTTTATATGTGTCGTGTGTTTCCATGTTCTTTATGGTAAAAAAATGTTGAAATAATTTGTTTGTTATTGTTATTGTCTTATAGACCTATCCTTATTGACTTGTTCGTTTTTTTTTATTAACACACACACACACACACACACACACACACACACACACACACACACACACACACACACACACACACACACACACCACAACACACACACAAGATTAATCAGTACAT
>NW_028234428.1:5265619-5268119 GCF_977035675.1 Penaeus japonicus | reverse complement strand
GTGTCGTGTTGCAGCAGATCATTTATTGTCGTTACACTTACGTAATTTCCTAAAGAACGAAATTAGACTTCATCCAAACAAGAATGCATGTAAACATCTAAATAACGAGGAAGTGATGATGTGCTTGGGATAGGTTCGAGGTGGAGGGGAGGAGGGGAGGCTGTCAGGTTTACCACTAGGAAATGGTTGATGTGCTGAACAAAATATCTATCGATACTTGCCTGTAATTAATGTAGATTAGTCCCCTCGACTCTAGGTCTATCATGGTTATTAGATAGGTCACTCTATCGAGGCTGGGTTATCTTGGCTCCTAGATGCATCAGTCTGTGAGTCTATAAACAGATATGACTAAGTAGCAGACCAGTCCATCGGCGCTTGGTTTATAAACATACTAGTGTATCTCGACTTGACAAAAGAGTCTATAAATAGCTTAATTAGTCGGATCTTGCTTATCTTTGGCTAGTAAGTAGATCAATCTATCGAAATTAGGCTATGTTGTGCTAATCAACAGATCGCTCTATCGGCACTTGTCTCCCGAAGAGATTAACAAGTAGATCAATCCATCTACATTTGAATGAATGAATGAATCTACCTTTCTGCCTCCTTGGCTCATAAATGAATAGATCTCTTCGATGGCTTATCCCTGTGACATCCTCGCACTGGCAACAACAGAGACGAGAAAGGCAAAGGACGCGAGCGGGCGGATGTGACCTGGGCGCGGATTAGATTAGCGCGCTGCAAATAACACACCGCGAAACATTAGTGCGGGGGAATTCGGCGGCCATGTGTTATTGTCTCGGAGGAAGGGTGCGTTCCGTGTCTCGTCTGCCTTTTCTGGGTCTGGCGGTTCGGAATAGGGCTGAGGGGGGGTTTGGAAAGGGAAGGGGGAGGGGAAGCCAGAGAGGGGGAGATGTGTGGGTAGACAGAGAGGAGAGAGTTAAGGAGAGAGAGGGTGAGTGAGTGAGAGAGAGAGTGAGAGTGAGAGTGAGAGTGAGAGTGAGAGTGAGAGTGAGAGTGAGAGTGAGAGTGAGAGTGAGAGTGAGAGAGAGAGAGAGAGAGAGAGAGAGAGAGAGAGAGAGAGAGAGAGAGAGAGAGAGAGAGAGAGAGAGTGAGTGTGTGTGAGCGAGAGAGAGAGAAAGAGAGAAAGAGAGAGAGAGTGAGTGTGTGTGTGTGTGTGTGTGTGTGTGTGCGTGAGAGCGAGAGAGAGAGAGAAAAAGAGAGAGAGAAAGAGAGAGAGAGAGAGAGAGAGAGAGAGAGAGAGAGAGAGAGAGAGAGAGAGAGAGAGAGAGAGAGAGAGAGAGAGAGAGAGACGAGACGAGACGAGAAGAAGCATTGCACTGCGTCATACGAGTGCAATGCATACAAGTGCGACTCTTCTAATGGTACAGCAACGTTCGCAGACTATGTAATGTGTGTATCGGTGTGTGTGTTTCTTAAAAATAAAAAGAGATACAATCCGTCAAGCATTTTTTCAAGTACAAACCAAGGATAGAAGAGGATAAATATATCTTGTTTTCGATAAACTGACAGAGTCCCCGAACCTTTTACTAGATTGGTATGAGAGAGATACACACTTAGGGTGCTTACCATACATGCCTATTACCTGCCCCAGTTACACAAACCACACCAACAGCACAACCCCAGATATGCCATTCTATCTCTCGCCACACCTGAGACAGCATCATAACAGCAACACAACCCGCCAACGCCCCCAATCCTAACACAGCATCACAACCCGGCACCCTCCGTTCTAATACAGCAACACATCCCTCCAACGCCCCCCCCCCTATCCTAACACAGCAACCCCCCCCCCCGTTCTAATACAGCAACACAACGCGCCAACGCCCCCAATCTTAACACAACAACACAACACAACACCCCCCCAATTCTAACACAGCAACACAACCCTCCAACGCCCCCTATCCTAACACAGCAACACAACACAACAACACCCCAATTCTAACACAGCAACACAACCCGGCACCCCCCCCCCCTATCCTAACACAGCAACACAACACGCCAACCCCCCCCCCCCCTCTTCCCTTCCAAGCACAACACCCCCCCCCCCCCCCCCCTCCCCCTCTTCCCATCCAAGCACAGCAACCAACCGGCCTGCTCTTCCTCCCAACAGGAGAACGTGTTGCTCAAGCAGCGCGGAAGCAGCAGCATCCGAGTGATCGATTTCGGGTCCTCGTGTTACGTCCACCAGCGAGTCTACACTTACATCCAGAGTCGCTTCTACAGGTCACCCGAGGTCATCCTGGGTCTGCCCTACGGCCTGCCCATCGACGTGTGGAGTCTGGGTGAGTCTTCGAGAGGATGGGACATTTTTCTAAGGATTTTTTTTTCTTTTCGATAGGCCTACTTTTCTTTGTTTTTTTTTTTTTTTTTTTTTTTTTTTTTTTTTTTTTTTTTTTTTTTTGGTGCTTCTTATTTGTTTACGGTTTTGTTTTATTCATGTACTTTTTTATTATTGTTTGTTTCTGTACTTCTTTGCTGA
>NW_028234428.1:5250619-5260619 GCF_977035675.1 Penaeus japonicus | reverse complement strand
TCTTCTCTGCCGAATGAGTAGATCTCCTCATATTATTATCTTTTTAACTTGTCACCTCGACTTTTACAAAATCCATTCAACATACATTCACACAGTATCAAAACTGATGATCCCCTTAGTGATAGATACATATAACATGTTAACGTTAATTGTAACGTTAAAATAATCTCTCTCTCTCTCTCTCTCTCTCTCTCTCTCTCTCTCTCTCTCTCTCTCTCTCTCTCTCTCTCTCTCTCTCTCTCTCTCTCTCTCTCTCTCTCTCTCTCTCTCTCTCTCTCTCTCTTCCACACACACGCTTCATCCAACCCCCCATTCTATAAACAGACATGTACCAGCATCTTTGCCCTGGTGTCTGTGCCATGAATTCCATCCATATTACATCCTAACACTTCTTCCTATCTCCAACAACCCTCATTCATCACACTTGCCATCTGTCACACGACATGAGTCAAATCTAAGGAAAGTACATCAATACATATTATTATCAACTGCTGTAATTTCTAATTGATGATTTCCCAGTCTTTCCTGGTTATTCCTATTTAAGAGTTTATTATTGGCCTCAACTCAATATTGTTTGTGACTGTAAGGCCTATGCAACAGGGCGGCAGTTTGTTTGCCCTTTTAGACTTATTGAATCTGGGTTTTTAAAAGATATGTCACATTTGTTAAAGCAACTGTTTTATTATTGTGTTATCTTGTGTTTGGAAATAACATTTTATGCATTGTGTGGAGATGCAATGTTGTATATTTCAATATCTCCTCAATGAAGATATTGATATAGTACTGCAAGACATCAAAAAGGATTAAGATGATATTGTTTTATGGTAAAAATATATCTTGATATATTATTTATATATATAAAAATGATACTTTGCAGCAACCTCTACTCTAGGGTTATGAAACACGTTTAAATAGGAATTTCTCTTGTGAAACTCAGCCTTATATTGGCTCTGTGATAGCCTAACATATCTCTTATTAAGCCTTACCAAAGATATACCAAAGATGTATCTTTTTATAACTCAAGTCATAACTTTGTAGATCCTCGTTACCTCTTGACTGTGTTGTTTCAACCTTGGGTCTCCTGTATATTTTGACAGATTATGTTCTTTGTAATGAAAGAATGTAAAGCAAGGAAAATTCAGAGTTAACCAAGGAAAATATAAACCTATTGGGCAATGTGGTTTTATCATGAAGTAAGTCAGCCTCACCATAAAGGAATGAGAACGATATTAATTATTGCGTTTTCATTGGCGGAACAAAGAATAAATAACAAAATAGGAGTGTCTGATGTTGAAATAAAATTTGGAAATATTCGTGACTTTTTTTTTTTGTTAGTTTTTGTACCCATTATTGAATGGGTCTTGAATATGGATGCATTTTTGGGATAATCATAACGCAATAAATATAACTCGTTTACGATTACTAAGGATTTCTGTCGCGGGAATATTCGAAGAGAAAATCAAGATCTGAAGTATTTTGCATAGACGTTGTATGGCTTATTTTAACGTCCTTTTATTTTTACAGCTTGATTAAGACTTTGTTCTTGTTCAGAACATATTCACAAAGGGAATATTTCATGTATTTCAGCAGTCTTCTGGCATATTCTATCCTCTTCTGTATCGTAATTTCAATCAGGTAATTTGATTCCTCTTTGGTTGAATTAAGTATCGACAGAGTGCCCTTTATCCAATGAATATTCATTCTAATACTTCAGTACTTTCTTTGATCTTCGTTTCGAGAATCTAAAGAAGTGCTCAAGGAGATGTCATTAAATATGGAAAAGCAATTGACATTTTTAGATATAATGATAGACTTTAGTAAGGATGTCAGTGACATCACATCTATGTCAAACTTTAGATAGACTGACAGATATAAATTTTATCTTATTACATAGTCTATTTTAGTTACAGATAATTCCAAAAGTGAAGAGAAATGACATTGTGTGCATCTGCAGTTATGTGTTCGGACGGTGGCTTTGGCGAGAGCCTAGTTCACCCGTGTTCACTTGTTGAAATAGCTGGACTAGCCTCGGCATGTGAACAACTAGTCCTATGTGAACAATCTCTGGCGATGATGAGTGGACTATCAAAGTCTTGTCATTTGTATACAAAAGGTTACCGATTGTGATTGTATCCGCATGCATTCAGAACAATCAATGGAGTTACTCTCGCGGGGGGTGACGATCGGCAAATGGCGATTGTGTTCTAGTTAATAAAAAAAATAAAAAAAACATGTGATAAATGAAAAGGTGAATAAATAAATGAGACCCCAGTATAAGATTTTTGTTTCTTTCAAATAGGGGGGTGGGGGTCATTTCCTCTTGTTACAAAACTAGTTATATATTCGTCAAAAGAAATATATGAATATATATGAATATATTTTCTTGGTGTCTCAAGAAGTGATGCCAAAGAATGGTCAACAAGTTTCCACTCCTCAGTCAATCTGATTTCCTTTCAACGAGTCACCAAAATATGAGATTCTAAGAATAATAAGGTGTCAATCGATTGATTATATTATTTTTTTCTTGTTTTTTGGTTATGACAGTTCTTAGGAAAAATAAAGATGAATACTAAATGGTTTACAAGTCCTCTCAATGTATTACCACAAAAACACAAACCTCAACATTTTTTTCTTCTTTCTTTTGTCGTTTCTTTTGTATAGTATAGTTTGTATTTATGTATCTTTAATCCTTTTCGTATGTGTTGTAATGTATGAAATGTCACTGTATATTTATTAAATTTGCCCTGACTGATAAGTAAATAATGTTAAATACAATTTCTTTGTCTTATTTAGCCTTTTTTATTCGCATATATATTTTTTCTTTTCTTTTTTGCTTCTATTCGTATTTGAGACAAATAATTACTTTTAATTGATGGATCATCATATATGCGCAATGACAATATATACAGTAAGTTATGAATGCTAACATCATAATAGCAACAATGATAATAATAATGATAGCAACAATAATGATAATAATGAAGGCAACAATAACAATAATAGCAACATTGATAGTAACAATAGTATACATGATTAATAATAGTAATGGTGAGAGTAACAAGGGGGCGCCTGATATATAAGGCAACAGTAAAATAAGGACTGTGGTGATGGTTATAACCGCTTTTATTGGCATTTTATTAGAAATGATATAAATGATGTTATTGATCAAAAGAATGATAATACCAAGGATAATGGTAGTTATGGTTATATTCGTGATGCAAGGATAAGGAACCTGATGATGGCCCCAATACTGGTCACTATCATAATGGTAATGTGTGTGCGTAAATGTATGCTCACATATTATATATATATATATATATATATATATATATATATATATATATATATATATATATATATATATATATATATATATATATATGTACACACACACACACACACACACACACACACACACACACCAACACATATATATATATATATATATATATATATATTATATATATATATATATATATATATATATATATATATATATATGTGTGTGTATATGTATATATATGCATATACATACATACATGTATATGTATGTGTGTGTGTGTGTGTGTGTGTGTGTGTGTGTGTGTCTGTGTCTGTGTGTGTGTGCACTGGGGACCAGTCAGGAGGGTCTCCGAGCGCACGAGTACCAAATCCAAAATCCTTCTTAAGTAGACATCATTCCATCCCTCATGAAGGAGTTCCTGGTGTAAATCCAGATCGGATCATATGAGGAATAGCTACTTCATAGGGTATACATCTTAGAAAACTCTTCTTACGGAATGTATCACAGAGAATAGATCTTAGGGAATGCATCTTTGGCATAATTCCATCTCTGTCTAATGTCTCCGGGTTGAAGTAGTTTATGACGTCACGACCATAGAGGCTCACGTTGCCACCAATCTATTTTGGGGCAATTTCAAAGGCCTTTATATGCTAATTCTTACTTCGGCTTGTATGATTCACTATATTGTTGGACTAAATCTGCACATTTGTCACCCAAGAAAAAATAAAATAAAATAAAAAGAGAAGGTGGAGGCAAAGAAGGAGGAAAAGACAGAAAAGTGAAGATGAGAAGTAAAGAATAAATGGAAGAAGACGGTGATGATGGTGGCGAAGAAATAGAAGAAGTCAAAAAAGAGGAAGATAATAAGAAGAAAAGGAGGAGAAACAAGAATAATGAGAAGAGAAGAAGGAAAAGAAAAGGTAGGAGATGAGGAATCAAGAAGAGAAGAAATAAAAACAAGATTACAATGATAATTATATAGACAAGCAGTGTCTAAACAGGTATTCGAATTTATTTCATATTTTATAGAGATACATATTCGTCTTTTGGTTGAACATTTCGTGCATTTTCTTTAGTGTTGTCTGTAACAGGAATACTGCAACAAAGATTTACTTCCAAGCTTTTGAATCTTTGCAACTGCAAGAAATAGTTTGTTTTTAAGCCATCGTCAAGACTGACACTTATCATATTTCACTTCTATTGATAATCTTAGTCTTTTTATCAAGGTTAATATTTCAATTCATTAACTATTAAACAAAACATAACTACCGACTCGGCCGACCATCGTCAGCAGACCGAGAGATGACCTTTGACCTCGAGGGTTAAACGTTATCTCTACAGAGAACCTCCATGGTGCATCACACACGGGGAAGTGCAAGGAATACACGCTATTTTTTCCCAAAGAAAGCTTTACTCAAGTCTTGTTCTCTGGGACTTACTTGTAGAAGTCTGAGAAATACACGGCCTACCTCAACTATATCATCGTTTTGATATTTATTGTCAACAATATATTGTTTTTATATTATAATTTTCTTATCATTATCATCACCATGCAAGGCTTACGGCTGCGAGTGTCTCAGGACAAACCAACCAGACTGCCACACAAGAACATTGCAGCCTCTGCACATGGTCTGGTTCGCCATCCTCTTCTCATTCTGCTTGCATATCCTGCACTGCTGGCACTTACAGCCGGAGATTGAAAGATACCATAGATGGGTGCTACTTAAGGATATCAACCCTACAGGTACGAGGAGAGAGTGGTGCCATATGTTTGGGATTTTAAACTAAAAATATATTTCGGTAGTTATAACTATAATTAAAAAGAATAGATGTTAGTAAAAGGAGCTATTACTCTTAGTCCATAGCATAAAACAAAATCAGAGAACAGTCTGATAGGTAAGAAAAGAAAAATTTCTTGCGTGGGCTTGTTTACGTCAAGAGACTTTGGCATCTTTATAAGGTTCAATAATAAGATAAATTTCAGTAAGACATTTATGAACTCTTCTTAGATCTCGACGTTTTTAATCTTTATAATTGAATTATCTTAATTATGTAGAGCCATCATGACATAAGTCTTCCTGTTTTTGTCTTCTCTGTCAAAATATATTACACTATCTAAAGATCCTTCGCCTTGTTTTGTTAAAATAGGCCTGCGTTACAGGCATTTTAGTGGGAACAAAAATCTGTTCTCTAATAATCATGATTGTTATTCATTAATAAATATTATTTTTCTGACGTAACATACTCGAAACGTCTTTTTTAGTACTAGCCTATCCACTGTCTTTTGGTATATTGATATATCATGTAATCTATTTAATATGACTTTCTTATATTTTTTCTAAATAAAAGTAAATGTTTTATACTTCTATCCATATATCTTTTGCAATGGGAATATTGAGATGAAATTTTGTATAGGTAAAAAAATATATTTATATCATAACAAATAATCAGACACTTTACATGGAAATTACATCAACAATAATAATGATTTTCTACATCTTCTCTTTTCTTTAATGCATCCAAATATATAGCCTTTATACTTCTGAGGTGAGGTAAGCTGTGTTCCAGTCTCGAAGGATTCCATTCTTTCTCTATCAAGGTTCGTTCCGTTTCGTAGAGTAATTTGATGATGCTCTTCAATTCTAACGTTGATGGCATGGACGGTACTGGAGTCTCCTGCTGCTCGTCACCGTCTTCTTCTTCTTCTTCTTCTTCTTGAGTATCCTTGGTCAGCTCTTCCCAATGGGACTCTAGGTGACTGCGGATGTTGTCGTCAGTGATATTCAAGAAGTCCTGGCCGGGGATTTTGCCTGCAAGTTCCCGGATTTCTTGAATCTCCCTTGTGTTATTAGGGAGTCCTATACAATTCTGGGCTATGTCGGGCCACACGTATCTCCAGATTTTGTTGAGAAATGGCGTGTTGATGGCTATCCAACTATCTCTGATGACGAAGAGTGCTTCCTTGATGCTGTAGGACAAGCAAAAGTTCTCAACTGGGTTGTCCTCCTCACCTGCGAAAAAGAGCACCTTCTGCAAGAGAGACTTGGTGTAGAGCTGCTGAAACTGGGCGATGGCGCAATGATCCAGAGGCTGTACGGAAGGAGACTTATCGCCGGGCAAGAACATGACCTTGATAGTTGGATGAATTTCATTGACAACTTCGGGATAACCAAAAACACCATCGACTAGTACCAGAGCTTTGTCTTCGAGATTCTTCTGCTTGCAGTAAGCCGAGATTTCTGGAATAGCACAGGTGGCAAACCAGTCTTCAAACAACATGGGTGTTAACAAAGCTCTTTTGTTAAATCTCCAGTGCACCGGCAACATCTGAAATGACGTCACAGCCAGATCCTTTGGCTTGAGAATGCGATAGATCAGTAAAGGCTTCAGCCTGAAGTCTCGTGATGCATTCGCACACAGGAGAAGGGTGAACCTGTCATCCCTATCATTACAGGACTTAGATGAGCCCCCATTCTTACTAATGAAAGTCTGGCCAGGGAGACGTTTCCAAAAGAGGCCAGTCTTGCTTGCACTGAACACCTGATCGGGAGTGTAGTTCCCATCTTCTATGACCTGCTGTATGAGGGCAGCAGCATCCACAGGATCTCTATTGCTGCTCCGGAATCCATTTCCAGGCAGACTCGGTCCCCCATGTGTGGTGGTCATGGGTTCTGCTTCCATGTTGGGAATTTGTTCCTGTTGAAAGGAAATGGGTTACTTAAGATAATGATACAAAAACATACACGAAAATGAAGCATCTCGATTAAATAAAAAAATCAAAATATATTTTCAAATGTGAATAAACAATAGTCTTCTTATTCTAAACTATTCCCTATATAAAGTCTTACTGTCATAGGTATTTTATAAAACTAATTATCATTGACCATTAGTGTGCATTCAGCATCAATTAATGTTAATTGTGCATGGCTGCACATCAGCAATTGATGATTTGGCTTTCCTGACTTCTGAGTTTTGCATGATAAATTGCCCGTCATTGGTGACCTGCAATTTTATTCAATTAAGGCCTAATTTGCTCAGTCTGCAACAGGGGATACTGTGATGGCACATGCAAGCATTGCTGGTGGGCAAAGTATCGATCGACACACATTTCTTAGGTTACACCGCATCATTCTTTTTGTTCTAGACTGTTGGTTTTAAATCTCTGTCCACCCATTTCCCCTTAGGTCACTCTTATGTGAGGTACTGAAACATGCTGCTGAATATCGGCCACATATATTTAGATCGTCTACTGAGCGACTTTCTTGCATCAATTTAGATTGTGACATAAAAATATATATTGGTCTGCACATGTTTTATCTCTCAGGCAATGTTGCGGGACATTTCTGCATTTGACATGGAATAATGTAGATCAATAGTCTGGATGGGACTTAAGCAGAAATCCCGGACACATATTTCTCTATAATCTGAATCTTAATTTAAATACTTTACACTTCGGTAAACATCCACAGCCTATTTCTATTCATCAGCATATCTTAAGATTCAGTCATAATCTCATCTCCTCTATTCTATTGCATTCTTCAATAATTAAAAATAACTAGGCCAAATACTTACATACTAACTCCACTATCTAAAGGTATGGACACTCATATGCCAAGACCGACTGTTATGGCGTACCTCTTTCACCTGCACGCGACTCGATTCAACAGCATCCTCTTTGTGTTCTGGAAGGTAGACTTCCAATGGTTCTGAAAATAATGGGCAATACTTGAGTCTGTATGATATGATGGAGATATAGATAACATACATAAATTTGGCCAAATATATTTGTGTAATAAAAATATAGTTAATCTTTCCAAAAGGGGACCTTTGACCCATTGTCGACAGGAGTACATGTATACATTCACTGTTCAGAGTAGTTTTGCTGTATATTCTATACAGATAGATGGTTCCAGAGGAGCTTCGTCACCAAGGAATCACTTAGTAAGCCTACCTGAAATCACCTGTATAAATCATCCCTTAAATTTCCCTTACTAATTTTGTTATTACCGCTATTATACGATAGTAATGATAATGCTAATATCAACAATACTCGTAATTTTCAAAAAATCAAGGAAGGGTGAGATCACATTCCCATTATCACTGATTTTTTTTCAATGGTCAAAACGAAGCTTCAGGGCATTTGTAGCCCTGCCCACTTGATGACGTCACCTCATTCTCCCCCCACTCATGCGTTTCCCCGGTGAGCGCAGGCACAACAAATATTGCACTACAAACTTCAATAAATTATTCATAATTGCATTCAATTTCTGAATGTAATTATAATTTCTGTTGATTCTCCTTCTTGATGGAGATATCAAAGTTCATTTTCTTTTCTAGTGTCTATTAGTTATTTTGCAATATAGAAAGGCATCTCTCCCTGCTGACCTTGAAATCAGGTCGTAATTTTCAATGAATGTCTACGTAACTGGTCTCATTTTACTCATAAAGAGTGTGTTTTAAACTTTTGATCTTGTTTTCATAGCATAGGTCTCAAAAACTGCATATTTTCATGACCATGAATGTGAACACCTGCTTCGGGCGGTGTTTGAATATGGCGCGTGATGACTCCATGACAGTTGTGATAACAATGACGGGTGACAGAGGTCAGTTGACCAGACACGGGGGTTGAGACTACAGGGTTGTTGTTGCAGTGAGTAGAGTGATGTAGTAGAGTGAGATATAGAGTGAGGACCCAGAGCGTACTTCCTTTGAATGTGGCGTCGGATAAGTGACCACCGAAGCTAGTGGATGAGTCGGCTATGATGAGAACAGGAAGACGAGCCTTGAAATATAGTGTTAACTGACAGATTTGCCCATCCAAATACAATAAGAGACGGGGCAGTGTTGCATCATCAGAACTGCACACTAGCAAGATGAAGAGTGATGCAGGAGTGAAGGCAATTCTGAATAAACTTGATAATCTATTTCTAGAGGATAAGAGGCAAGGGATTTTGTCGCATCCCAGGAACTGTTTAACCGATGGAGAACGAGTGACATGGATTTGTGAAGCTTGGTGTCAGAAGTTGAACGCATATTTTAAGTTCAAGTGACAAGAAATAGAACTTCTAGTCCCTGTTATGCTCTTTGTACTTCCTGTAATTTAAGTGATATATGATATATTACTTCCTGTAATTTAAGTGATATGTACAGTTATTATTAAATTATCGATATTCAGTTATTATTCAATTATTATGCAAGAGCAACAATTGGTAAAGTCAGCAATTTCAGTGTATCTCATGATGGTGTGAAGGCCAGTAGCTACGTCTGCTAGACATGTGAGCGACGTAAAGAGCCAGCCAGTGTTTTTGGGTGAAGAGATAGCAGAGGTCAAATGTGAACATGCATTATTTGCCAGCAGAACAGATCGATGTTGGAGATCAAGGTCATTGGATCGTATTTTTAAAAAGTAAAGATAGGACTGATTCAGAACACACTATGTTGGACTTTTTTTCGATTTTCATCTTGTTTTCATGTTAAGTTAATTTTGCATCATTGTGCACATAAGAAACATTCTTATTATAATTCGTGCTGAGATTTGTCCCCTCTCCAATGGTCAAAATTCACGACCTGAACAAAGGTAGGAAGAGAAGGATGCTATTCTTTCAGCTTTTTGGAGTCGCGATTTTTACTCATTACCCTTTATCTTTTATCTGATTATAACTTATTTGCTGATGTACAAAACACGATTTTTTACTAGAAAAAGTGTTTAAAAATCAT
>NW_028234428.1:5243119-5245619 GCF_977035675.1 Penaeus japonicus | reverse complement strand
TT
Organism: Penaeus japonicus; assembly: GCF_977035675.1. NCBI lineage: Eukaryota > Metazoa > Arthropoda > Malacostraca > Decapoda > Penaeidae > Penaeus > Penaeus japonicus. The sequence continues at coordinate 5,245,617 of NW_028234428.1, read as the reverse complement.
GAACCTTGTCATCTTCTTTGCGTTCTACAATGAAGACTTCAAAAGGTTCTGAAAATATGAGGCAATACATATTTGCATTATGAAAGGTATTTCCAGATACTGAAAATGAAAATTGAATGAAAATGAAAATTGTAAATATGGAGCTTTTTCTTGAAAGAACCTGTTAAGTTTGCTTTTTTAATATCTATTATTTTTTATGGTGCAAAATTGATATTTTCCAGATTTTTATGGCAAAAAAAGATATATTTATGTGTGTGTGTGTGTGTGTGTGTGTGTGTGTGTGTGTGTGTGTGTGTGTGTGTGTGTGTGTGTGTGTGTGTGTGTGTGTGTGTGTGTGTGTGTGTGTGTGTGCGTGTGTCTATTTTATGAATACGCAAAATTTTGGTTAGCTGTAATAGAAATATAAGATCAAATTCAAAAGTGAAACATATACATCTTGTCCTTCTGAAAAAAAAAAACTGGAACCAGTCTTGTTGTCAACAGTCAAAAATTATCATGAGTGAGAAAATGTTCTACCATAAATTTCAGATTTGATTTTATCTAATTATTTAATATATATTTTTTTCTTTTTTTTACACAAATACTTCATTAATAACTTCAGTTTATTGATAAAAAATTGTGTTACACATCCAACAGGTAAAAGGAGGGGGGGGGGAGGGGTGAATAACATCTATAAACTTACTTTGCTTCACTCCTAATTCATTCTTGTCATCATTGTTTTCCAAGTCATTACTTGCACGGGCTTTGTCCTGTAAAGTAATAGTATTAAATGAACTTAAGCGCAGTTTTTGTTTCTGAGGAAAACAGGATACATCAACACTTTGTGTGTGTGTGTGTGTGTGCATGGATATAAATAGATAGATGTAGATATACATACATATACATTATATAATATATATATATATATATATATATATATATATATATATATTATAATATATATATATATATATATATACATATATATATATAGATAGATATAGATATAGATAGAAATAGATAGATATGGCATTCATCAGATCCAAAATCTGAAGTTTGATTATTTAATTTAGGTATACTGATGAAATGACACACATTATTTAGTTACTTTCTGCATTGTATTTAAGATTTTAATTACTATATACCTCCCTCCAAGCTGAAGCCGAATGGGCACGCTCCTCGGCCAACCTCCTCCTCTTCTTCTTTGCTGCAGCCAACAAAGGCTTCCTGATATGTCTGAAAGCCCCAAGGTAGTTAGATAAAGGTAGCACCATATCATCTCAATGAAAACCCTAGTTGGCAATTGCCCCGTATTAAGCCACGCCCTCTTTCTACTTGGTCATACCACTTACGTGGTTCTTGATATTTAGTTTCCGTTTAGTTACCTTGATTCCAGTATTTTTTTAACGTTATACATAAATTAACATATTAACAGTACTTAAAATCCTGTTATAGACAGTAGTACAGATGAAAAAAAAAAGATTCATGACTATTCCAAAAATATTTGGTTCATAATGATGCCCCTGGATTCCCACCAAAATATCTAATCGATTCTTAGATAGAATTGAAGTAATAATCTAAAGTTGGCTTTACTATCAACTTTCTCATAGAATTCTTACATGCAAGTAGAATTAGAAAATATCAGAAGTGAAGGTCTGGTACAGGAAACTATTAACATACATACAAAACTCATTAAATCATCACAATTAAAATAAGGGAACTACTTTTTTAAAATGTAATTTTAGATAAGAGCACTTACTTAATCAATAACAGTAACTATATAGAAACACAAAAAGGTGTGTTCAGACAAGAGAATGCAGTAGGTACAATAAATAATTGAAAATAAAACAGAAAATACAAACCGTTTCCGTAAGCCCCGCCACTTTCTTTTAACTGTGGACGAAGAGGCAGCATCTAGGTGATCATTCACACCAGCTTCCTGTATATGTGAGCCAGCATCTTGGTGGTCATTCATATTAGCAGCCAATATGCAAGAGCCATCTTCTTGATGATCATCAGTAGCAGCTTTAGAATGATTATTGAATTGGTCTGACACCAACTGGAGACTTTCAGCAGTCCAAGATGTGCTGTTCGAACGTGGGAGAAAAATATATCACAGGTGAACTGAAAGTTTTAAGATTATTCAGTCTACAACAAAATCAGTTTGATTTCCATTTCCATATTCAAATAGGTTTTTCACATTCCTTTAGTACTTTGAAGCTCAAAGAGGATGCATAGATGCCTTCTTATATTAAAGGAAACATAAGTCAGATGACTGAAAAATTTAAAGAGAAGCATATGTGATTTTTCTTTGGTTTTAAAACTATAATAATGTTCTAGCTAACAAAACTTCAGAAAAAATAGAGTTTTTTGTGCAAAGGACTTTCGGCTTAAGATGTAGATTCAAAAAAATGATAACAAATAACCTACTCAGTGTGTGTGTCTGCAACAACAGGCAGAGTTGATTTGATTCTTAAGAACTGGACTGCTGGCAGTTTCCTGGCAAAAGGAAAATCATG
>NW_028234428.1:5210619-5215619 GCF_977035675.1 Penaeus japonicus | reverse complement strand
ACAGTATCTGGGGTGCACCTGGAAATACCAGTATACAAGGCTATGATATATCAACAACAGATATCCACTCTCAAGGATATAGTAAGAACAATGTAACAGCATGGGACCAATTCCTCAGTGGTCAGCCAATGTCAAACACTCAAGATAATCTGAGAAATGATGATCATTTCTCAAATTTATCAAATGGAAGTAGAGTTCAGGATATTCAGTCCAGTTACAGTAACTTTCCGTCACCATCCAGCACTTATTTTCCAGTATCCAGACCTCAAAATACATTTCAGGGATCAGAACCAGTATTCTCACATGGAAATCAGCGACCAGGTTTGTGTTCTGGGTTGATAATGGCCCCCACCCCCCCCCCCCCCTTGGTGATCACCACCCCACGCCCCCCCCCCCCCAACCCCCACCCCCACCCACCCCCCCCCCCCCCCCCCCCCCCGCTATTATTATATAAACTGTTAGAAAGAGAATAAGTTTTTTTTTTTTTTTATAGGTTTATATAATTTACAACAGTCTTTGGCTGTAAATGTATAGTTTGAAAATCTGGTGACTTCATACATGGCAGTGGCAAAATAAATAAGCATGATGAACACAAAACACCTCCTCAGTTTCTGTTTGTTCCTATACTATTTTATAAACTTTATGGAGGTAATTTCAAACATTGCATAATGTTTCATGTATATTAGTTAAATATAGCATCTTTTAAATATATTTCTAAATAAAATTTACCTACAGATTTGGTTGCTCTTATGGATGAATTGTCTATGAATGAAGCATTCAATTATGGACAAGGAAAAAGCAGATCATGGTCGTCCCAGCATTTATTGCAGAAGCCTGCTGGTCCTGTAGCCTCAATCAAGGGTTGTGTGTTTTGCAAAAACAACAATTATCATTCTACTTTTTATAGGTCACATTCATTAAAGGTAAATGATATTGCATATTTTACATATGATATATAGATAGATAGGTATACTGTATATACATGTGTATATAGATATAATTTGAGGTAAGAGAGAGAGAGATAGGTAAATGGTCTTTAAAAGTATAGAGAAATTCAAAGTTTAATGGGTATAATGATTATATTATTATTTTAGGATGATCGTGGGCATTGCCAGTGTCCTGTGCTGAGAGCGTATGTTTGCCCTCTGTGCAATGCAACAGGGGATTCAGCTCATACCCTCAAGTATTGCTCAAGAAATATTATAACGCATGGAGACCCCATATCAGCGGGTCTTCCTCCAGGGATAGTTACCAATTGGAGAAAGGTAGCAGGTCAAATGATGTCAAGACACAGGAACAATCAGTAAAAAGTCAATGATGTATGTGACATTATATTATTTTGCACTATATAAGGATAATCTTATATGGATATTTTATATTAGATGGTAATCATGGAAAGTGTTTTTGTTTAGAGATTGTGTTACTATATATTTTTTTCTTTTCTTTTTATTTTAATTTCCATTTCTACAAAATGTAGTTTTCATCATTCATGAAATAATTTACATGCACATCTCTTGTAAATTTCATTATTATCATATGTTGTAATATATATCCACAATATATCTTAAAACTTCAGACTTATCGTATATTTTAAGGTGAACTAAATTGATACAGGTGATCATATTATAGAAATTACTTGGGATAAATTTATTTTCCATTGAAGGAATTTTTTATATGGATTGCAAAAGATTATAAGGATTTATGTCAAAGTAAGAGTTTGATTTTTTTGAGTAACCTAATTATATTATCTTTTGTAGATTTATAGTGTGGCTACTCTTTTACAGTTTTTATATTAGGTGTTGTTTAGCTATCACCAGAGTTTATTCAGAATGTAGTAATAGGGAATGGAATAGTGTTTTTAATAGGGATTCTTTATTTTACCAAGTTTTTTTTTTTTTATCATGAAACTATTATTTATGCTGTGTGTGGGAGGGCATGTGTACAAGTGTATATATGAGATATCAATAAAAAAACTGATTTATTGGTAAAATATGTTGGAATTAAGGAAGACTTTTGTTGTGTCTGATTAATGACAGGAGATGCATAGGATTTTTGTTAAGGACTTGGTACTTTTTATGCCTAGAAGGTCATGTTGTTGGTTTTGCCTCTTGTAAATAACATGTTTTTTTTATTCAGTTCTCTCTCTCTCTCTTCTCTCTCTTTTTCTCTGTCTCTCTCCCTCCCTTTTCTCTGTCTCTCTCTCTCTCTCCTTCTCTCTCTCTCTCTCTCTCTCTCTCTCTCTCTCTCCTTCTCTCTCTCTCTCTCTCTCTCTCTCCTTCTCTCTCTCTCTCTCTCTCTCTCTCTCTCTCTTCTCTCTCTCTCTCTCTCTCTCTCTCTCTCTCTCTCCTCTCTACTCTCTCTCTCTCTCCTCTCTCTCTCTCTCTCTCTCTCTCTCTCTCTCTCTCTCTCTCTCTCTTCTCTCTCTCTCTCCTCTCTCTCTCCCTCTCCTTCTCTCTTTCTTTCTCTCCCTTCTCTCTTTCCTTCTCTCCCTTCCCTCTTTCCTTCTCTCCCTCTCTCCTTCTCTTCTCCTCTCCTTCTTCCTTCTCTCCTCCCTTCTTCCCTCCCTCTCCCCTCTTCTCTCTCTCTCTCTCTCATCTCGGTCTCTCCTCTCGTCTCACTCCTCTCTCTCTCTCTCACTCTCGTCCTCTCTCTCTCTCCTATTATATATTATATATATAATATATATATATATATATTATATATATATTATATATATACCCTCTTTTTTATATTTTCAGCAGTACTTTTGTTTCATGTATGATTTATAGAAAGAAGGATGTTAACAACTGAATTGATGAAGATTTAATCAGAAGGGATTCCAATAAGTACAGGATTTATGTATTTTTTGAATTTTTGTTTCTGGAACTTTTTATCCTTGTCTGACATGTTTGATATTAATAAGGTGATCCATAAATTACAAACTACTGAAACTACCAATTTCAACTGTATGGAATTTTTTTAATTTATACTTTTTAATATGTCATGCCTTATTATTTTACAAATCAAGTGAAGGAGAACACATTTGCCAGAGGAACTTGCTTATGTGCATTCAAAGAAATGTTTGGATTATAGAAACAATATTCATATTAGCTCAACAGATTGTAGACCATTGTGATACTGTTTACTATCATCCAGGAATAAATTAAGAAAAACGTACGTGTTTGTACTTTCACACCCCAGGTATAACAGATTTCAAACCAAGAACCAGGAAGTTATGATGGCATAATCGTGCACAAAGACTTATTGGGTAAACATTTCTCCAAAATGTCAGATTGTGATAGTGTTAGTCTGTGGTGGACATACAAACTAACATCTTTTATGAACATTGTTATTACCAGCCTATCTTTTTTACACACTTCGGCATTTAATGGTTTGGATAATATGTGTGTTTGCATTATTATAACTCATTTGTACCTTGCAAAGGAGAGCTCCCTAGTCACTTTTTTATATTTGTTCACAAATCTTTTAAAGAGTTTACTTTTTTTTCTTCTTTTTCTCTTCCATCTCTCCCCCCCCTTGGTTATTTAGTTTTCTTGTCAGTTTTGATCCTTCTCTTGTTTTTCAGTTTCTCACTTTTGTTTTCTCTCTTTCTCTCTTGTTCCTCTCACTCACTCTATTTCTTTAATGCTCTTCCCTCACAAACTTCCTCTCTCTCGCTCTCTCGCTCTTTCCTCTCTCTCTCTCTCTCTTTCTCTCACTCTTCTCTCTCGTCTCTCGCTTCTTCTCTCTCTCTCACTCTTCTCTTTTGTCTCTCCCTTCTCTGTCTCTCTCTCTCTCTCTCTCTCTCTCTCTCTCGCTCCTCTCTCTCTCTCCCTCCTCCCTCCCTCCCACCTCCCTTTTCTCCACCTCTTTTCTCTCTTCCTCTTCCTCTCTCTCTCTCTTTCTTCTCTCTCTCTCTTCCCTCTCTCTCTCCTCTCTCCCCTCTTCTCACTCTCTCTCTCTCTCTCTCTCTCTCTCTCTCTCTTCTCTCTCCTCTGTCTTCTCTCCTCCGTTTTCTCCACCTCTTCTCTCTCTCTTCTCTTCTCTCTCTCTTCTCTCTTCTCTCTCTTTCTTCTCTCTCCTCTCCGCTCTCTCTCTCTTCTCTTCTCTCTCTCTTTCTCTCGTGCTTTATCTCCCTCCTCTCCGTCTCTCCGCTCTCCTGACGTCCCTACTTATCACTTCGATTCTCTTCTTTCGCCCGCTGGGGGGGGGGGGGGTGGGGTTGGGGGGGGGGTGGGGGGTGGGGGGGGGGGGGTGGGGGGGTGGGGGGGGGGGGGTGGGGGGGGGGGGGGGGGGAGGGGGGGGGGGGTGGGGGGGGGTGGGTGGGGGGGGGGGGGGTTGGGGGGGGGGGGGGGGGGGTAGGGGGGGGGGGGTGGGGGGGGGTAGGGGGGGGGGAGGGGGGGGGGGTGGGGGGGGGGGGGGGGGGGGGGTGGGGGGGGGGGGGGGGGGGGGGGGGGGGGGGGGGGGTGGGGGGGGGGGGGGGGGGGGGGAGGGGGGGGGGGGGGGGGGGGGGGGGGGGGGGGGTTAAGGGGGAGGGTGAAGAGTAGAAAGAGAGAGAGAAGTAAGAGATAATAATAGAGAGAGTGAAAAAGGAGAGAGAGAGGGAAGAGAAGTTTCAGAGGCTATGTGAGAGAGTGGGATACGGTTCAAGACGGGTTTCACGTATCTATCTGAGAAAGAGAGTAAGCGGGGAGATGAGGGTATAAGGAATAGAAGAAAGGGGGGGGGGGGGGGATATGTGGGGGGGTGGGGTGTGTGTTAGAAGGAAATGAATGTGAGAGGAGAGAGAGTGAAGAGAGTGAGAAAGAGTGAGTATAGGGGGAGAGAGAAAAGGGAGGAGAGAGAGAAGAGAAGAAGAAGGAAGAGAGAGAGAGAGAGAACGAAAGAGGAAAGAGAGAGGAGAGAGAGAGAGAGAAGAGGGGATGTGTAGTGTTAAATAGTGTTGTTGTTGTGTGTGTGTGTGTGTGTGTGTTTTTGTTGAGTGTTTGTGTGTTGGGTGTGGTGTGTGTGGTTTGTGTATT
>NW_028234428.1:5178119-5188119 GCF_977035675.1 Penaeus japonicus | reverse complement strand
TAGACAAGCTTTACAATAAGAAACAACTATAAAGTGACTAATTACCGACACAGATATCTATTGAAAAATAAGTTTAAGTTTTAATTGTGCAAGTTACCTTTCCTCCTCTTTCTTGCATACTGATTAAAACTAAAAGTGAAGTTGAAGGTCATAGCTTTATGAAGAAACTTCTTACATTTTGAACATCAAAACACTATGGCACATGAGCTGATGAATTTACTGTATATTCATGCAGCTTTACTGGGTATTTACCACCGAAAAATGGTTCAACACTAATGATTTTTAATCAGTGCAATAAAATCAGTTTTCCACTTCATTTCGTCATCAGTCTCTGTTTAAAATATCTAGCGTAAAAATCAAGTTTCCATCCAATCCATTCGCTACAATCAAACATACAAAACAGGAATAAATATATTCTACATAAATTCTCCTTAGAGTTAAATAACAACTACACTTCTGGACTATCCTCTCCTTCTGTGCTGGGAGGAGAGTTGCTCACATTAAACCTCACTCTCTTCTCCTCTCCGGAGACACTGGTGGCAGACCGAAGAGAACTCTTGAAGGGGGACTTCTGTGTGCTCCTCTGACCTTTGCGGTACTCCAAGTATTCTTTGCTATTGGTGGGCCATTGCCCTAGCATCATGCCAGACTTGAATTTATTGCTGCTGTCAGGATGTGTGAGTGAGTCCCTATGGCTGATGATATCTTGTAGACTTTCAATGGCCTGGACTGCTCTCCAAGCAATGGTGCTGAGGCTGTCCATGAAGACACCACTGTCTTCCAGGCTGGAGATAGAGGAGAATGAGCAGTTGTTCAAGGCTGCTGAGTTCTTGGGTCCGAGGCCAGCAAAGCACATTAGTTTCTGAAGTCTTGTCTTCACTTCATCTACAGCTCCCTCAAGCTTATCAAAATCCCCTGTAAAAAATAATATGTTAAGTTTCCTCCTACCTCCTCTCACTCTTTTTTAAACTTTAACATTACTAAAATCAATAATTAAAAATTAAAAATTACATCTAATCTTAAAATTATCTTTTTTGTATGGATACCTTATGGAAAGCAGAATAACAGCAAGTCAAGATGCGTAAAAAATGAAAAACAAAACAAAACAAACTTACTTTCCGTGTGCATCTTGACCTGTTCCAAGATCTCTTCTAGGGATGTGTTGAGTTCATTGATGGTGTCAGCTGCGAGTTCAACCCGGGTCACCCACTCACTTAACCTACTTCTCTTTTCCTCCGTAGTCAGAGTTTCTGATAAGTCAAAGGCAGCCTAGAAGAAAAAGAAAAATAATAAGAAAAGAAAAAAGACAAAAAGTGACAGAGTGAAAAAAATCATGCTGGATTGTACAAAATCATTAATCCATTGCAAATGGGGGTAGATTTGCTTAATTGATCCTCATTAGTGCCACCTGCCTGGCCCCAAGATGGGTTTTATTTCAGAGTAAGTGAGCTTCACCCAATTCATTGCAACTTTTCTTGCCATCTTTCGATCACTCATTATACTACTAAACCCATATTTTGAGACTTATTATGCCATCTGATAGCGTTTATCAATGTTTTAGTATAGGGTCCATATTAGTTCATTATGTTCTTTATACTCAAAGTAATATAGGTATTATATTTTTATGAAAGGACAAAAAGCATCTTCATTTTATTTGTATTTGTGTACTTTTGTAAACAAATACATAAGAAATAATCATCCTTAACAGAAATAAATGAAGAAATAGGGAAGAGGAGGGACACGTGTGCTTAAGACCGTGAGTGCCACTTCACAGAGCAAATCGCAGATGATGCAAATGATCTGGATCAACTTCCTCTGCTCGTTCTCCCTGCACATCCTGCATCGCCAGTTCTATAGAGCCAGAGGTCGGCATCTCGCTGTGCCATAACACTCTGAAGATAGCACTTGGTAGAGACTGCAAAAAAGCACTCTTCGAGGCATTCTTTCCTATAGTTGCTAAGAGAGAGTATTGCCATCTGTGTTTTGGATTTTAGAGTAAACCTATTTTGATAAATATTGTCATTATAATTGGAATTGGCATCATAAGTCACTAAATATATATTACTTTTAGTATAATAGAAAAACACAGCAACCCACTCTCCCCTATCGTCAAATATGCCATGACAAGTAATGGCACCTACATGTTGCTACCCATCTTCAGGCCAAAAACTCGTATGGCATGTACGTGTTGCCACCCGTCCGCAATGGTTTAATGTAATGTAAGGAATGTGATGAGTTATTTATAGATGATCCATTTCTATGCAGAAAGAGAAAGACAGAAAGAAAAAGTCTTACATACAACAATTACCAGCTGACATTCCCTAGTGACTACTCCTTTATACAGATGGTATAACATGATACAAAAGACATCTGCGAAAGAGGACAACTAAAGAAAAAAAAGAAAGTCACCATTTATATCATCATATAGAATGAGAGGTCAGTCAGATGCACATAGACACAAAACTGTTGGTATTGTGTAAGAATCTACAGTAATCAAAATTTACCAATAACACATTTACAAAATCATATTTAAAAGAAAGAAAGAAAGAAAAAAAAAAGGGGGGGGGGGTTAAAACTTACATCCAAGTGGCCAAATTTCTTGAGAAAGGCAGAAACTGCAGAAGCTGCCTTGTGCATTTCAGCTGAGAGTGTATCTTTAGAACTGAAAGTAATAATGGTATCTTAACTAATCAGGCAGTAAAATTTGGAGGAAACTGAAAAAAAGTGAAATATAATGATTGGCTTGCTTATTTACTTTTCACAAATGAGAAAATCAATAAATTAGGTATAGTATTGTTTGTAACTCAAGAACCTATAATCCCAACTCCAAAGCTGCTTTTCCCAGGCTACAAATTTACACTTACCTGCTACTTATTGTTGCAGTTTCAGTGAATTCTGCAATGCAATTCGCAGTATCAGCAGAATGCTTGACTAACCATTCTAGGCCAGACCGAAGGCCCTCAACAAACTTCTTGCACACAACCCCCTCTGCAATATTTAATAAAGTATCAAAAACATTATTCTTATAAATATAATATAAATAATGAATGTAACTAAACTGATATATTTATGTACACTGTGACTCACTACCTACAATCACCCATAGCACTTATTGAAGAAATAAGAATGACAGTATGACAATATTTCCATGTAGATTTAATACATAACAAAAAATGGTTTTAATCTGAAGCACATTCCTTACCAACACTCAAGTTAGAAACATTCGGTGTGGGTAACGAAGCTGTGAGAGTGAGCTGGGCTAAATCTTTGGCCATATCCTTTGATATACTAAACAGTGTTCTACTTTCCTCCTCAACCAGGCTCTCCACCTCACTTTTTACACCCTGTGGTACAAAAGGCATTTAGTATTACCATGGTTTCATTTACTACTATCTTTCAAAACATTATTGAAAACTATTGCTAATTTTCTTTTCTTAATTCACATGATTTTCAAAATGTTGAGTTACCATATTTAGTTATAAGGAAACACATCACTCAGAACTTTATCTCATTTATGTGAAGAAAACAATGTGAAACAAATATCAGAGTTCCCATTTTGTCTGCTTGTTTATCAACAAAATCTAAACTACCAAAACAGTCTGAACAAAAATACCTGAAACAGTCTACTTGTTGAAGAGCTTATTCTAGTTGATCCCTTCCTAATTTTCTCTTGTAGCTGGCTACAGCGGCTGCAGTTGGTTGTTGCATTAATAGCAACCACAGCAGTCATGGAACTTTTTGTTGCCTGGCTGATGCACAGCAACTTCACAAGGTATTCACTGAACTCTTCATCTGGAAGCGTCATTCCAGGCTCAGTTATGTGGTCTCTGATGCGCTGTGGATAGAGACAGGAGAGTGTATGATACTACCTTCTCTGAATTAACTTCTCAACTTCATATGGCATTTGCTAAAACAGAAGAAAAGCAAAAGAGAGATAAATAACTGCCACTCAAACAAATAACAAATACCTGTATATTACTGTGCAAGTCAGCCACAGCAGTAAAAGCAGTATCAATAGCCGGAGAGGCTGGGTCATACGAAGGAAGGCTCATGAGTGACCGGTGGATTGCACTCGCCACTGCCACTGACCCGCTGCTGCCTGATCCAGCTCCCCCACTGCTAAATATGCTTGCTCGGTCCGAACACAGAATGCTACCTTTGAGGGAATCATTTTTGTTAATGTAAAAAAGAGAGAGAGAGAGAGAGAGAGAGAGAGAGAGAGAGAGAGAGAGAGAGAGAGAGAGAGAGAAGAAGAAATGAAGAAGCAGAAAAAAAAATATCATGATGATAGATAAACAATTATATCAGTTTGAAATATTGTACTGTAATATGGCCTAAATTAGGACATGGGGGTTAACCCAGTCACGACGGGGGCATTCTAGTTACAATGCCAGGGGTCTTGAACGCATAGGCCTAAATCAGTTAAATAAATGACGCCGTATGGCGTCACCCTGCGAACAGGCCTTGAATGCGCAGTACCGTAGTGTACCATCTGTCCAGAGAGGGTTAATATGGGATAATTTTGGGTAATATGTAATAAGTAATAGTTTTGGAAATGTGTCTCCAAATAATGGAAAAATAGAAATTAAGCAAAAGCAGTAACCTTTAAAGTTAGTTGTACATTTCTTTTCTGCAACAGAAATGAATATATGTGCAAGAAAAATATTTGCAAAATTAGTTTTAAAAAAATAGCCCTGGAAAATTATGTGAAAGACAAACAAAGATAGTTGTATAAACATGAATTTGATGATTTAAAGTAAAATTATTGTAGACAAAATTTATAATATACAGACATTATAAATATATACTATACATACATTAACTTACATTAACATCTTCACAACAGGCATTTCTCACACTGCCTCTTTTTGTTCAAAATACAAGTTAGTTATTCCTACAGCTATGTAACTAATGCACCCAAACACTAATTAGTATTGCTTTGCTAAAATATAGATAGACTCATATATCATACCATAAATCTAGAAAATAATAGAAAACACAACTGCTCTCAACCAGCCCAGGTTGAACATCTTAAGATCTGGCTTGTCTCAGAAGGGCTAAACAAATTCAAGAACTTACTTCTTCTCCTATTAGGTCGCCGCTGGTGGGCAAAAGAAGCGTTGATGGAGCAGTTTAGAGAGGAGTTGAGGGCAGCCAGCGCCGAGGAATCACGTAGCTTGTTAATGAAGGCTGGCACACAGTTGACATCTTCCGTCCTCTCCCATACCATTCCCATTTCCAAACTGACGTCCTCCCCTTCCTCACCCTGAAAGCGGAGAGGTGGAAGTCATTTTGTTTAGCAAGTTGTTGTTATGATTAACTTTTTTTTTCTTAATTCTACAGAAGAATTTTGTTGAAGCATGTAAACAATTACAGTGAATGTGCTATTACCTTAAAATAATATTGAAATGGACTATAAAACAGTTGTTAAACGTGTTTTTTCTCATTTCAAATACTTCATTTCACTCCTCTTAGCTTTCTTTTATATGCAATTTTTTCTTTGATAATATCTATCTGTCAATCTATCTATAAATACAATATAAACATTAATGTGTATTTGTATGTACGTAGATAACAAGCATAATCAATAAACAAAATATGTTTGTTCATACAAAGTTTCAGATTTAAAGATGTTAATAAATAAATCTATTAACATTTGCATAATCATGTATATCAACATACTCAATTCCATCCAAGAAGATAATAATATAAAAGGCAATTGCTGCCTTCTAGTCATCCACAACTAGTCATCTTCCAACAAAGGGGCTTGTTTACACCTTGTGCATGGAGCAGCAAGAGTACCTTTTCCCTATGTTTTAAAACAGGTTGTCTATGTTTGTTTGCTCTCTTCCTATGTGTTCATCAGTCTATCTATCTACATCAATATCTCTCTCTTTAATGTATCTACTATTTCTGTCTTATCTTTGAGAAGCTTTTATCTCTTAGCTCTTACCTGCACCATGTCTCTCAGGACCTGCAACTTGTGTGTGAAAGCCATAGGAGAAAGTGTGGCAGTCATATGGTGGTTCAGGTCCTTCACCAAAACCACCATTTCCAGGCCTGTTTCAGTTAGCACCTCCTGGATCATGAATTCCTGGGGGGAAAAATTAAGCAAAATACTTCAATAAATGTTTCCCTTGCATAAAATAATCAAACTAAATAACAAAGAAGGAACAGATTAAGTAAATACAAACCTTGGCAGAGGAGCACTCTTCTGCAGCTAATGACTATCTTTATTGTTTCTCTCTCTAAAAAGGACAAATTATCTTCTACAATACAGAGGGAATTAAATTTCAAAAGATCTTATACTTACATAATTTTTCTTCAGTCTTTTACAGATCTGGTTGGCTTCCTTGACTCTGAAGCTAAGGTTCGGCTGTGTGTTTGTGTGTTCTCTTCTGACCTCTTGAATGGACTCATTGAAGATGGCCTCTACCTGTAAATTTTAAATATTTATACATATATCTTTTAAATGTATTGAAAGTGTTGGACTATTACATGAAAGTCTACAAACAATTGATAGGAAACCAATTAATTCAATAGCAAGAGATCTCCAAAGAAGCATCACCTCCTGCAAGAAATTAGAAGAGGCAAATGGGGGAGACTGCAAAGACGCATCCAAGGAGTGAGAGATCTTCCTATCCCTCAATATCTGTTCCTCCAGCAGTCGTTTTTCTTCCTCTAACTTCCACTGTGTTCCTTCCATCTCTAGAACGAGCTGCTGCTTAGTCATCTGTGTGAGAAATAATATTAATTTACCATATATGAAGTATGAATATACTGATATTTACAAGTAAAAATATAAAGCTTTATTTTAGTCAACTAAGGCTTTTTAACAAGACAACATGCTCTTACCAGCTGATTCTGTGCCTCGTTCACTTCTTGCATTAATTGATCACGCTGGTGGCACATCTGCCTCTCAAGCTCTGCTTTGCTTGCTGCTAAGGCTGCTTCTGCTTCCTCCCGTAGTCTGAAAGCAAATTTCATAAATTTTTTCACCCATTCACACCAGTTGACGTCTTATCATGAGATCGAAAAATATCCCCGGCCCTGGGTGACGTCCTGAGATTTTGTGCATTTTCTCACTGAGTTCCGGGAGGGGCAATTGTGTCATGCTGAAACGTCTCAAATATAATAATTTTACATTACTTACACTCTGTTACTTTAGTTTAGGTGTTTGAGTGTCATAAAATGAGATATAAAATTAAAAAAAGTGACGTCACAGAAAACTACGTGATATTGATGACATCATGGTAATTTCTGCTTCTTGATCGGTTGAATAAAAAGATCTGATTTGAAAAACTATTGTAAAATCAAATGTGTTTGGCCAAGAAATAAAATAAAGTAAAAAATTATTAATGCAATACTACTTCTAATTTGTTGATTACCCATGATATCACGTCATGTCATGTCACGAGGTACATGTACATACTCATATATAGGTGTATGATTCTTTATATTGTTCTTCTTTTTGTTTTAATAATAATAAAAAGAGAGAGAGAGAGAGAGAGAGAGAGAGAGAGAGAGAGAGAGAGAGAGAGAGAGAGAGAGAGAGAGAGAGAGAGAGAGAGAGAGACAGTATAAAACATGTTTTTTGATGTCAACAAAGAGACTGCTTCCACTTTCCTTTGGTATTTTCACAAAGAAGTGAAGAATATAGGGAAAGTTCGATAAAATAAAACTAAAAAGGCATTACTGTAACTCCTCTGAACATGGCACTATTTTTACGTGCCTTTACATTGTAGACGCATTCATAAAAAAACATAAGAATATGGGTGAAAAACGCTCTGAGAGGATCAGCGCGACCCCACATAGCAAGAAAACACCCCAGTACAAAGCGCCGCGTGCTTGTTGTCTTCCTGGCGTAAGCAGAAGTAGGCAAAAATGTGTCCCAATATGTAAGTTATCCTACCTCCTCTCTTGTTCCTTGAGCAGTTCTTGATCGGTGAAATAAAAGTCTAGCTTGCGGGAATCCTCCTTTCTTGAGTCTGGACTGGCTCCTGGGATGCTGACACGGAAATAATAGGTACCAGCCAGGACCAGACGATCATTGTGGTGGAGCTGCAGGAATTGCAAAATCAAATGAGGAAATAAGTTGGTGTAAATTTCGCGGTAAAAAAGAAAAGAAAAAGATAACTTACAAATATACATATTGCTGTATGTGTCTATACATACATACATACATATATATAAATGTATATATATATATATATATATATATATATATATATATATATATATATATATATATATATATGCATATGTGTATATGTGTATGTATGTATGTATGTATATATGTATATATATGTATATGTATATATATATATATATATATATATATATATATATATATATATATATATATATATATATATATATATATATATACACATACACATATATGTGTGTGTAGACACACAAATATATATCTTTACATAAATATATACATATATATACACACACAACATATCGGTTCCAGAAAAAAAAATCAAATAATTTCTTATTTCTAAAGAGTACCTATGCCGTAAAATATCTTCAGGGATGTTGATACAAAAGAATTCTTACCGGTGATGGAGCTGTGATGAGAACACCATTTATATAGGTATCTGCATCTGTCTTGGGAAACAGAGTCAAATGCCCCTCTTCGTTGAATATGGAACTACAAATGCAAGAAAAAATAATCATCACAATTACCATTAGAAACATAAATAGAAGAACATATTGTACAAAGAAGTAATAAATGTACATATACAAACTATTGGCATATGTGACACAAAATGAGAGTAAGATAAACTCCATCTATTCCAAAAAACAGTTGGCATAGATCTTACCAATGGACATTATTGCTGTGGAGTCCTTGCAAGACGAGGTCACAGTGCGAGTGACCAATATTTGTTGTGCCCTCCTTCAGCCTATATGAAAGTGTCTCTGACATTTGGGGATCTTTGCACAGGTTTATAAGCTGTGGGCACTTCTCTTCCTGGAATGTGTTCATGAAAGGAAAGAGTATGAGTGATAAGGTTGGCAACCATGTCCCTGAGGAATGGTATGGTTGGTGGATTGTGACATGCTTATTGAGAATTAGATTAACATTAGCGTATGGTGTGCAGTTGGAATGTTTTGGTTTGAAGAATTTAAAAAAAAATTAAAATGCTATATCTTGGTTATTTTCAAAGATTTGTATATCATTCTTTAAAACTTAAAATAGAACAAGTATATATTCCACAACTTGAACATAACCCTTTCTGACATTTGAAATCTGAAATTTAAAACTTTCTTATTACCCCTTTATGAGATTACATATATAAATATAAATATGTATATGTATATGTGTGTGTGTGTTTGTGTGTGTGTTTGTGTGTGTGTGTGTGTGTGTGTGTGTGTGTGTATATATATATAATATATATATATATATATATATATATATATATATATATATATATATATATATTATATATATATGTATATGTATATGTGTATATGTGTATATATGTTTATATGTATATGTATATAATGCAGCAATATTAGAAGTAGCAACAATTGTAATAATATATATATATATATATATATATATATATATATATATATATATATATATATATATATATATATATATATATATATATTATATATATATATCTGTGTGAATTGTGTGTGCGTTTTATGTTTTGTGTTTTGTGTGTGTGTGTGTGTGTGTGTGTGTGTGTGTGTGTGTGTGTGTGTGTGTGTGTGTGTGTGTGTGTGTGTGTGTGTGTGTGTGTGTGTGTGTGTGTGTGTGTGTGTGTGTATGTGTGTGTATGTGTGTGTATGTGTGTGTATGTGCATGTGTGTGTATGTGTGTGTATGTGTGTGTATGTGTGTGTGTGTGTGTGTGTGTGTGTGTGTGTGTGTGTGTGTGTGTGTGTGTGTGTGTGTGTGTGTGTTTTTTTTTGTGTGTGTGTGTGTGTTTAATTATATTTACACATATAGCATGTATATATATATATACTTATAACATATA
>NW_028234428.1:5133119-5135619 GCF_977035675.1 Penaeus japonicus | reverse complement strand
GGAGGAAAGGGAGAATCATATGAAGAGTGGCCTTTCCCGATGTTGTTGTATTTGGCTAATTCCAAAATGGAAAAGAACACAATCAGGATAAGTATCCATTCTGAGTATCATATGTTTTATATGAAAGAGGAGAAACATTTGACTTCAACTTTTGTGCCATCAATATTTTTAACTAGAGACATTTTCTCAAACTCGTGAGACTAAATGTTACATTTTTAAAGAAGCCCTGAATTTGCGCAAAACACGAAAATGGTTATTCTAATTTTACAAAAAAGAAAGAAAGAAAAAAAAGCTAAACCTAAAATATTACAAGTATCTTGCAAGTATAATCTTACATCTTTACACTCTCAATAGATGGCGCTCACGGTTGACAAAACGATATGATTGGGTACTTTTTGTAAAAAAAATATGTTCTTTATTCTATACTAATCCCAGCGTATTTAGTAATGATATTGTCACTATTGCCACTGATAATGATAATAATGAGGATGATGATAATCATAATGTTAATTCTCAGGAAAAGTGAAAATTAAAGCATTCCGTTATAAATAACCTTCATAATTCGAACAACAATGACAACGGTAATGATAATATATAATAGCTTTTAGCAGATAAAATAAATGATACTAGAAGCACTAATTCAACTCGCAATAACGAAAACTATTGAGATTTTCTTCTGTATGTCTACCACTGCAGTTAACGTTAAAGATCGCAGCATATTTTCTATGATCTGACAAATCCAAGTTTTCTCTCAAGACTGAAAATGTCGCGGTTCTATCTCTTTAATTGTCCACTTTTATTTCTACTTTTCTCCTTATTTTCTTCTAATTTTCTATCAATATAATGAGACTCGTATTCTCTGCTCTTTTTTTTTCTTTTTTTGCGTAATCTTCTTTGTGCGTATACATCAAAAAGGTATACTGAATATATATTTTTTTTATCGATATATGACATACAAGCTATCTAAATATGCTTAAAAAAGATAATGTATATAATATCATCTATTATCCTAATGCTTGGCTGTCTTTCCATCTTCGTTTTTCTCTTCCAATTTCGTTTTCGTTAAGGTATTCTGTTATCCTATAATAACTTTATCCAATTATATCATCCAATATCTCAATCTCCTTCTGTTATCCCATTTCTCGGTATCTTTATTCGTGAAACTTCGAAACTTTATTTCAGTTTCACTTCTTCGTTCGCACGTTTCTCGCCTACCTTACCTACCAGCATGTGATTACCATCTACCCATACCTCGCGCAATCTGCTCAAGTGGTACAGTAGTCTAACCACATATCCATCGAGCCACATACCTCATCAGGGGATGTGTGATGTATACCAGATCATCTACCTTCCTCCATCCTTCCCTCCCCCTCCCCCTCCCTCTCCCTTCCCTCTCCTTCTCCCCCTTCTCTTTTTACTGACCAACCATCTTTTTCTTACTCTTAACCTCCCCCCCATCTCCCTTATTCTCCTCCTTCTTCCTTATCTCCCTTTCTCTCTTCCTCTTCCCAATCTCCTCCTCTTACCAACCTCCCTAACTCACCCCCTCTCCCCTTCCTCCCTCACTCTCCCCCTCTCCCCTGCCTCCCTCACTCACCCCCTCTCCCCTGCCTCCTTCTCTCCCACCCTCTCCCTTAACCTACCTTAATCCCCCCCCTCTCCCCTCTCTCCCCCCCCCCTCCCACCTCCCCCACTCACCCCCTGTCCCCTACCTCCCTAACTCTCCCCTTCTCCCCCACAGTCCTCCCTTACCTCCCACCCCCTCCTCCTACTATACTTACGCCTCCTCTCACCCCCCCCTCACCCCCACCCCTCCCGATCTCATCAATAAAGGGCTCGAGTGAAGGGAGGGAGACTCGAGGTCCCGTGATGAGTGGCGAGAGGGAGAGAGACGCCGTAACACAACGGAGGGATTCGCGTGGCTTGCGAAGCGATGCGGAAAGAAGTGTTCACGGTTTTGTTTGTATAATTATTATTATCATTATTATTATTATTATTATTATCTTCATTATTAGTAGTAGTATTATTATCATTATTATTATTATTATTATTATTTTCATTATTAGTAGTAGTAGTATTATCATTATTATTATCATTATTATTATTATTATCATTATTATTGTTGTTATTATAGCTGGATGGTGGATATTGTGGAGAGGAAGGAGAAGGATAAAATAGAAAGGGGATGAGAATAAAGAAAATAAAAAAAAAGAAAGAGAAGAGAGGATAAGGAATGGAAGAAAACGTAAATGGTGAGTTAATTATGACAAATGTAGAAAAAAACGCGAGATTATTTCATCCCCAGAATAACATCAATTACATCTCATTCATATTTTTATTTTTTTATTATTATCATTATTATTATTATTATTATTATTATTATTATTTATTTATTTTTTACAAAATTAGAACGTGTCTGTGTGTGTGAGTTAGTGTGTGTATGTGTATGTGTGTGTGTGAGAGAGAGTGAGTGTGTGTGTGTGTATGTGAATGCTTGTAA
>NW_028234428.1:5120619-5125619 GCF_977035675.1 Penaeus japonicus | reverse complement strand
CTTACCCCCTCCATCCCGTCCTCACCTCTCGCCCCTCCACCTCTCCCCCCCTCCCCCTCCTTATCTCATTCTCTTCTCCTCATACCGCTCCTCCTATCACGCCCTCTCCTTCTCCCCCCCCCCCCTCCTCCTTATCCTCCTCCTCCTCCTCCTCCCTCCCTTCTCTCCATTCTTACACCCTCCCCCTCCCTCCCCCCCCCTCCCTTCGCTGATCGGTGACTTTATTAACGAGAGAATGTGAATTCTTGCCTTTGTTATACAAGCTAATAGACTATAATAATTAACCGATTAGTGATAATTGGTATTTAATAGACAGATGACGAATTGGAATGATAACAGATATTGATGTTGCCTCTTGTCATTATTTGCTAAGGAATGATGTGGCTTCTGAAAGTCTAGTCTGCTTGATAGAGTCATAGTTGTTTATAAGTATATTCGCGTGGTTATCCCAGCCATTTATTATCATTATCATGGTATCATTATTATGCTTAATATCTTTATGTTGTCATCTTTATATTTATCATTATTATCATCCTCATTACTACCTCCATTTATCGTTATTTTTATTATTATCATCATCATTATTATTATTATTATCATCCCTATTAGCATCATTGTCCTTCTTGTTATGATCATTATTTTCTTTCGATTCAGTATTACTATCATGATTATTATTATCTTCATTATTATTACTATCATTATTTTTGTTACTACTACTACTACTACAATTAATTCTTCTGCTGCTACTGTTGTTACCACCATCATTATCATTATTGCCCTATTCTTTATTATCACTTTTATTATTTTTACCACTTATCATCACATAGCATTATACTCACCAATCACTTCCTACTTATGTGAATCATTTTCTTCAAATAATTTTATACAGATTTCCCCCCTTTCTTTTACTTTCCTTTTGACTTAACATGCTATCAAACCCCTGAGAACAAATTATGAATGACAAGAAACAAACACATATGATGCGAGTATAGAGTAAGCAATTACAAACGTTTTACATAGAGCATGGCAAACGCAAACTGTGACAAATAAAAACAATGATAAGGTAAAACAACAAATAACAAACAATGACAAAGATACTAAACATTACAAACACAAAATCTACAACAACTACAACTACAACCAATAACACATACTACAGCAGAATAACGAATTCAAGCAACCCATGATATAACGGAAAAGCATCTAGCAAGCAATAAGAACCCAATATAAATATAAAGTCATGTTGTGTTGCAACTTCCCAAGCATCAATCTGCTTGTGATGCCTGCGACTTGTCTCCGAGTGTGACCTCCAAGCATTCCTGCTTTCGGCGAGGGCGGGGAGGGAAGAGGGGGAGGGAGGGGAGGGAAGAGGGGGAGGGAGGGGAGGGAAGAGGGGGAGGGAAGACGAGGAGGGAGGAGGGGGAGGGAAGACGGGGAGGGAGAGAAGAGGGGGAGGGAGGGGAGGGAAGAGGGGGGAAGGAAGGAAGAGGGGGAGGGAAGACGGGGAGGGAGGGAAGAGGGGGAGGGAGGGAAGACGGGGAGGGAGGGATGTGGGGAATGATAGATGGATGGAGGGTGGGAAGGTGGGAGTAAATGAGGAGGGAGGGAGAAGCAGACAGGGAGGGTGGGAGTGAGGGAAGGAGAGGCAGAGAGGGAGGGAGGGGGTGAAGGAGATAGTGAGGGAGGAAGGGGTGAAGGAGTTAGTGGGGGAGGGAGGTAGGGAGGCCGGTGTTGAAGGATAGAGGGCGAGAGAAGAGGAAGAAGGGTGAAGAAGGAAGGAGGGTTAGATGGAGGAAGGGAGATAGAGAAGAAGAGTAAGAAAGTTCAAGAAGGAAGGAAGGAAGGGTGCATGGAGGAAGGGAAAGAAAGAAGGAGGAAAGGAGAGAAGGATAGATGAATGGGAGAAAATGAGAAAAGAGAGAAGGATGGATGAATGGGAGAAAATGAGAAAGGAAGAAGAGAGAGATGAAGAAGGAAAGCAGGAGAAAGAAAGAAGGCGAGAGGAAAGGAAAGAAGAACAGAGGAGAGAGAAAGGGAAGGAAGAGAACAGGGAGGAGGATGTAAGCAACGTAAGGGAAGAGACGAAAACAATAAATAAAAAATAAAAAAAGGAAAACAGAGGAGTGGCTTAGATCAGGGTTTCCCAAAGTGGGCTCCATTGAGGCTCCGGAAGCCTTTTCTTAATGGGGGACCAAATGCTTTTCAAGAAAAAATTAAACGGCTGCAGATAATTCACTGATTTATTTTTACTGGAAAGAGACATACTACATAACTGCAGGTGGAGAGAGTTTCAGGATGAAAAGGGAAAAGGGGAAAAAATAAAGAACTCCAACATATCATTAGGTTACTGTTAGAATTGTAAATTCTTATTTTCTATATTTATTTAAGAAAAACCTTTGCCCTGCTCAGGAGCTCCAAAGTTTGGGAAACCCTGGCTTAGAGGATGCAGAAGGGAGACCCCCCTTCCCTGGTGATCAACCACAAGCAATGCAAGCAGTCAACATCTGCCAGAGGAAGAACCTGGCCTCTCGAGTGAATATTTGCCTCGAGACACGGAATCTGCTCCTGCTTGCATGCCTGCTTACTCCCTCGCTTGCTTGCGTGCTTTCGCTTGTTCCCTTTCTTGCTTGCTTGCTTGTTTCCTCTTCGCTTATTTTCAGTCTCCTCTGCTAGTCTGCTTGCTTGTTTGCTTATCTCCTCCTTCCATTGTTTTCAGTCTCTCTTGCTCCTTTGTCCGCTTGCTTGTTCTTTTTCTTGCTTGCTTGTTCGATTGTTTCCTTTTTCACCTGCTTACTACTTCGTTCTCTTGCGTGCTTTGTCATCCCTTGCTTGATTACATGCTCATTCCTTCACTTGTTCCCTTATTTGCTTGTTTGTTTGCTTATTCTTCGCTTCTTTTCTCTCTCGCCTGCAAGACCGTTTGCTTGTCCCCTCCTTCCATTGTTTTCTTTCTCTTTTGCTCGCTTGTTTGCTTCTTCCTTCGGTAATTTCCTTCTTTGCTTGCTTATTCGCTTGTTTCCTTTCTCATGTGCTTGCTCCCTCTCTTGCTTTTTTTCTTTTCTTGCTTGCTTGCTTCCTCTTCCTCCCTTTCTAGCTTGTTTGCTTCCTTCCTCACATGATCACTTGTTTACTGCCTCCCTTGCTTACTCCCTACAAATGCGCCCCCCCCCCCTCCCTTCACTTCACTTGCTCGCTCCCTCAATTGCTTCTTCCCCGACGCGTTAACCCGCTTACCTGTCTGCGTTCTCGGATACCTGCCACTGCTTGACTGCGACAGCGATATTGGTCTTCATAATGGCTTTCGCTGCTGGAGTTCCCGAGGAGTGGCAACTGGTATTCTAATTTCCACGTCGGACTGCGAGGGGAAGCGGAAGGTCTTTTTCCTTCGTGGACAGACAGGCGAGTGGAGTCCTTGCTGCGTGCTGTGCTTATTATCAACGATCTGGCGGGTATGAGATGCGAACAAGGACAAAATGTAAATAGAAAATAAATGAAAAGATGTATTGCCGATTGCGTTGTAAAAAGAAGAAAAGAGTTTGTGGTGCTAGAAGAAATCGAGATAATTTTTGCTGCGTAGTAAAAAGAAAAAAGAAAAAAAAAAAAAAAAAAAGAGAGAGAGAGAGAGAGAAAGAAGAAGAAAAAAAACAGGTTATACTGAAAAAGGCATATCACTTTGTTTATTAGATTTTTTACGATGCTTCCAAGCAACCGCGTGGGTTGAGTCGGGCCAGAAGGTGTGTTTGTGTAAATCTAAGGAGAGGAAAAGAAAAACTGATGATGCTGGGGATGGAGCAATAGGAAAAGAATGGAAAGATGATAGTCAGTTTGAGATGAAGATAACGACGACGACGGCAGTGATGATAATGTTGATGAATATAGATGATTGATGATGATAACGACAACAAACGCGTTGACGATAACTGTAATGTTGATACCATGATAGGCATATGCATAAAATGTTTAGACAAATGAATCGCCAGAGCTTTTCATATCACCTAAAACTCCAACGTAAGATCAATAAAAGGAAATTGCACCTTGAGTTCGGAAAGGTCCAGAATGTTTATTTAGCAAAAGGATTGAATAGGAACATATATACTTGAAATGCTTCTAAATTAAAAAGGAAAAAGAAAGAGAGAGAGGGAGAGGGAGAGAGAGAAAGAGAGAGAGAGAGAGGGAGAGAGAGAGAGAGAGAGAGAGAGAGAGAGAGAGAGAGAGAGAGAGGGGGGGGGGGGCAAAAGGAAGGATATAACTGCCAAAGGTCGCTGGGTACACGCACCTCCCAGCCTTCCCGCCTTGACTGCTTCTGTATAAATTCTGCTTTTATCTGCGAGTTTAAGCATTTATTCATGTTTGCATCAAGCCTTTTATTATTACTGTCATTGTTGCTGGTGCTATTATTATCTTTATCATCATTATCATTATTGTTTTTGTTGTTGCAGTTGATATCATTACCATCACAGAAAATAAGTTTTTATACAAAACATAATCAATATAGTATATATTGTATAAAACATATATAGTATAGTATACATAGTACAATACAGCTTATATAGTATAAAGTCTACCATACAAAGAAACCTTAATTTTTTTCTATAAATTTGAAGTTTGCTTCCGCGTGCCCAAAAGGATATTTCATTTGAATTTCTTTTTATCGGAGCAGATAATGGAATTCAAAATCACGCGCCTTCAAACATCCGTGTTTATTCATGCATGTTAACGCGGGAAATGATGATGTCATATCTTTGTAAAAGATGATTGTTGTGATATCAAGGGTGATTTTGAGAATTGGAACATTAGAGAGAAATATTCATGAGGAAAGGTTATCGTCACCGCAAACGATATCTTAAGTATCTTTAATTCGATTACGAGAAACACGAGAATGGCAGTTGGGAGTTTGAATGGGATGAACCATGTAGTGATATGAACCGTATAGTGCAAAGGAACACATAAAGAAGACAATGTAGATATTGGAGAAAGCACAGAAGTAAAAAAGAAATAGT
>NW_028234428.1:5100619-5103119 GCF_977035675.1 Penaeus japonicus | reverse complement strand
AGGAGAATGAGAGAGAGATAGAGAAAGAGAGAGAGAGAGAGAGAGAGAGGAGAATGAGATAGAGAAAGAGAGAGAGAGAGAGAGAGAGAGAGAGAGAGAGAGAGACGAGCAAAGGGACGCTATCATGACGATCGTGTGTGCGTGTGTGTATTTGTGTGTGTGTAGCTCAGCGGTTGCGTGTGCGGTCACATTCTTCACAAACTATCGCTCATGGCCCAACGCGTGATCAATATTCATGAATATGGAACACCGAGCGAGCAGGTCCCTTCTTGAGGATTGCTGTTGGTCATTTCAAGGGTGGCATCTTCGTATAATGATTGTATATTGTTTTAATGAGTGAAGGCATGATTCATTAAGCTGTTTCTGGTTTCCTTCGAGAAAAAGAAGAAAAATGGCCGCTCAACCAGAATTGTCATTATCCTTTTTATTTTTCTTTCACCGTTATTACCATCGTGTTATTGTCACAGTTACTGTCATTATATCACTGCTTGTGATATAATGACAGTTCCAAGTGCGTTTGCCTGTGATATAAATGATGATAATATATGTGATATATGTGATGATAAAGACGAAGGAGTTACTGTCATCATATCACTGCTTGTCGAGACGTTCCAACTACGTTTGCCTGTGATATAAATGATGATAATATATGTGAGGAGTTACTGTCATCATATCACTGCGTGTCGAGACGTTCCAAGTGCATTTGCCTGTGATATAAAGGATGATAATATATGTGAAATATGTGATGATAAAGACGAAGGAGTTACCGTCATCATATCACTGCTTGTCGAGACGTTCCAAGTGCATTTGCCTGTGATATAAATGATGATAATATATGTGAAATATGTGATGATAAAGACGAAGGAGTTACTGTCATCATATCACTGCTTGTCGAGGCGTTCCGAGTGCGTGAGCTTGCCTCCGAATAGTGCTGTTGCCGAGACCCCGCCATCAGCGTGGAGGCAAGAGCGGTGCCAAGGGTTTTATGGAGTCAGGGGATTTGATACTGTCAGGGGAACGTGGTGCTCAAGGTGCGTCGAGGGCCCGTGGGGGGTGAAAGGGAGGGAGGCGTGGCTGCGTTATCAAGGGGGTTTGGGTTGATCGAGGGAATGAATGCAGTGTCTCAGAGGTTTTAAGCGGTTCTCAGGGGGGGAGCTCTGCTTTGTGTCTGTGGATTTATGCATATATACATACATGAAAGTATACGGACACACACACACACACACACACACACACACACACACACACATATATATTTATATATATATATATATATATATATATATATATTTATATATATATATATATATATATATATATAATATATATACATATGCATGGGATATTCAAAACAAATTATATATTCTGCCTTATGGTCTTATAAAAAAAATGATATACTTAAAGATTAATAAATAAGTGACTGTCAGCTGTTAACTTATCAACATGGACATAGCCTTCGAATAACAGAGGTATTTATTATTCTTAATGTATACACAAAAATGTTTATAGTCGGTCACTGCAAGATACGAAACTAATCCTTTAACATCATATGATTAATGGGAAACGCACATCTTTCTCACCGCGACATAGTTGATAAAGGAATGCCGCATTGGAACAGAGGGAGAGAGAGAGAGAAAATAGATGGAAATAAATGAATTATCTTCATCTACTGAAAGAATTACACACACACACACACATAAAACATACACACGCACACAAATTTGGCCATACTTGTATTTTCGGCATGTACATCTGCATAAAATGTGTACATATATTCAGTAATTCCAAACTGTATACCTGCAACAGTATTCAGTGTAAGAAAAAAATAGAACATTTCGAGTAAAAATACAATGAACCGAAAATTATTGTCTATTCTAGCGAGCGTTACCTCTACCGGCCGCCAGTGTGCCTGCCTTTGATCACTATCTTGGCGGCGCTGAAATCTCCGCAGAATTTTGATCGTGAGAAAATTCGGTGGGATTTTGTACATTGTTGATATGTTCGTGTGTGTGTATATATATATATATATATATATATATATATATATATATATGTGTGTGTGTGTGTGTGTGTGTGTGTGTGTGTGTGTGTGTGTGTGTACGCACGTGTGTTTGTGTGTATAGATAGATAGATACTTTCACGAGATGAAAAAAATGCAATACATTTTCATGACTATGCAACACGTCCAAGGAGTGAAGACATTTTTCTTACCGATGAATTAACATGAACTAATTTTTCCGGTTGCAGACGCGTGTAGCATGATTCAAAAGTTAGATAATCAGTATCAGATACAAAACAGATTACCATGACTTCTGACACCTTGCAGCTGACACTGGACACTAAGTACATGACAGTGGCACTAAAATGAGCAAGCATACAAGACAATGCCCCTTTATGGGAAGTCTTGCAAGATGACCGTTTTACTGTGCAACAAAAGAATGATAAACCAGTGATAATAGTGATACTAGTTATAAGACTGATGACAACAATAACAATGATG
>NW_028234428.1:5058119-5060619 GCF_977035675.1 Penaeus japonicus | reverse complement strand
CCTTTCGAGGAAAAGAAGCTTTGTTTTTAAGTTCTCTGTGAGTTTGGTACCACTTCGGAAAACCAACGTATGTGGATGAGATGAGGATTAACGATTGTGTATAAAAGCAGACGTTGATATCGGTCTCAGCGTTGTTGAGTCTGTGTTACCATTCTTGTACTATTTGATAAGCAAGACCCAAACCACTGTGTCTTCCACTGTCTCTCTCGCGATGTTGAAGTGACAGTCGTGTGTCACAGTGCGTCATGTCTTTGTTAGTCACAGAAATATACTAACCAAACAGGGAAAGGATTATTATTGTCATGTAAGTCTGTACTTACTATGGAAATGTTACAATTTGGATTGTCACAGGGATATATTATTTTTCATATATACTTAGACATATGAGCTGTATATAGTTTAACTTGTGAATAACTTTACATGTATTAAGATTGAGAAATATAATAGTTGTAGGATCAGAGAATTTCAAAACCATTATTTTTCCTGTTCCAAATGATGTACAGTTTACCGTTACTCCATAGCATGCCATATATTTTAATGCAATATAAATTATATATCACATATGATAAAATATATACAATAAGGTACAATAAATGTTGTAATAAGTTAACATTGTCCTCAACAACATCATTTAGATTGTAGATTCATCAATAGACTGAAATTTTTGATGTCCTCCCTCAAGAAAATTTCATAATTCCAGAGATATGTTACCATCCATTATATCTATATATATATATATATATATATATATATATATATATATATGTATATATATATATATATATATATATATATATATATATATATATATATATATATATATATATATATATATATTGTACAAGTAATTAGAGTAGTCTAAATTTATATATAATATATTGATCATATACTGAACAGATAAACACCTTTTCAATTGAATTAAGCAAGCAAAAATTACAGTTCTAGAGCAGTTTGTGATTTTTTCTCTGTAATTATGCTGTAGAGAATACAAAACACGGGTATATATCTGCTCAACCAGCAGGATTTTTAGCAAAGTTAGGAAATATTAGTTATTTTATGGTTGTAAAAATTGTGAGCAGAAATGCCATATAACCATTATAAATCAATATGATTTATTGTTTTTTTTATAATTATTTCATATTGATAGGTATAAACACACACACACACACACACACACACACATAGAACCACACACACACACACAAATAGAAACACACACACACACACACATAGAAACACACACACACACACACACATAGAAACACACACACACACACACATAGAAACACACACACACACACACACACACACACACACATAGAAACACACACACACACACACATAGAAACACACACACACACACACACACACACACACACACACACACACACACACACACACACACACACACACACACACACAAACACACATGAAACACAGTAATAAAAATATAAACAAATAAAAAAAAAAAACTCTGAACACATTAAACACTCAGATAATGTCATACTTTATGGCCCATTAGTACTATTACTTCTGAGAGTGTTATTTAGTGTAAAGCTCTGGGAATGTAAGTCTAATGTACAAGCACAGGTTAGTGAGAGACAAATGCATGTCAGAAACAAATGGCTGAGAGAGGCTTTCCCCTGATGACTCTGAGTTCAGTTCAAATTCTAAAAAAAGACAATTTTATTTTTCTTCGAGATGTTTTACAAAGCATTGGTATTAAAAGAATTATTTTTTACTTTTTTTTATGAACTCCTTTTTATCAATATCAGGATAGAGATTTCTTGTACATTCTTCTTTTTATAATGATATAAAACAATTCCAGTTCATAAGTCAGTAACTAATGTTGCCAAGTTGAATGTAAATAAGTTGTTTGAGAATCATGGATATTTTCATATCATAAACTGACTAACCATACAAGCGGATTCCCTTTTGAGAATATGAATTATTTGTCAGGTCAACCCATCATAAAATAAATCAATGAATGCATAGCAAGTTCAAGCTTCAAACTGCATTTACATACCAAATGCTCATTCTAACCCAAAAGCAAAGCATAAGAAAATTGTCTTTTTGCACCATTTGTTTTACAGAAATATTTGCAATAGAGCCAGTTATTCATACCATTTCAGAGTAACAATTGAATGCTTTGTCAGAGGGTACAAGATGGAGTCTTTTCCATCAACTCAAAATACAAATCATGCCAGTAATTCACTTCCAGATTGATTTTTATTAGTTTTATCAACTATTTTGGCTTTTTTTTTTACCGAAGGAAGTCATGTAATTAAAGAATTTCTTAATTGTTGTGTTCTCTGTAAATAAAAGTAATAAACAATAATCCTTTCTTTATTCCTAAAATGAAGCAATAAAGATGGATAGAGAAAATAGCATTATAGTGTGTGTTGCCCCTTCTCAGGCTAACATAGAGAACACTATTTTTCTCTAAAATTAAGTGAACCTTTTGATTAACCCGTTGCAGAGGAGGGATAGATTTGCTAAC
>NW_028234428.1:5045619-5050619 GCF_977035675.1 Penaeus japonicus | reverse complement strand
GGCCACCTAAGACCTGGTTGAAGAGAAGCAGGATAACACATTAAATGATAAAATGAAACATTGCTAGAGTGAGAAAGGAAACAAAAAAATGATGAAAGTGAATTAATGTAAGCTAAAATATTCACATTTTCACATTAACTACACAATACTTGTATTCCTAACAAAGACTACATAATCAAAACCTCATAATACTGACAGTGAATCAGCCATGCCATTCACTATCCTAGACAAGCTTCATTGCACACATACCTCTAATAATTTCCCCAACTTGAGTGACCATAAGTAAATTTCATGTTTGTCTTGGCCTCCTGCAGCTATGAGTTCTCCACTGCTGTCAACAGTGACGCACGTGAACTGTGTTGGACGTGGGGAAGTCAAGGTCTTGAAATTTCTATATCGAATCAGATCAAATGCTCGTACAGTTCCTGTAATAAGAACATTCAATAAATAAATAAAAAAAATTATCATAATATCAATTAATTGTAATTTACAAATTCTATAATAATTCTCAACCAGCAATAAAAAATGCTTGTATTGTTACCTGTAACTTCAATTGTATAATTAAATTAAATATCTGTAACATATCTGTTAACTATGGTATTCTTCATTTATATTAAAAAAATAGTAGAAAAAACAAGTTTTTGCTTTTGGTGAAATAAATCCCCATCAATTTCCTTCCATGAGCTAAACAGTATGAATATAGTGGGGTGTGAGAATAATTAAATGCAGAGATGCCACACAGTAAGATGCCGACCTCCGGCTTTAAATTACCGGCACTGCAGGATGTGCCGACAGAATTAGAAGAGGAAGGAGAACCAGCACACGTGCAGAGGCTGAAATGTTCCCAAGTCAGTATGGCTGGACTATGCCATGGAACTCACACCCATAAGTGCAGGTCGCCTTCCTTTTTTTTTTTTTTTTTTTTTCATGAGATAATTCTATTTTTTTACAAAATTAAAAATTACAAGAAAATCAGTGCTTTTTGTCCTCCCGTTAACCCACTAATGCCAGGTGACAAGATATTACATCAAGTAGTGTCAGTAATTGCCACCAGGGTCGAGATATTTTGTCATGGCTTTCCATATAGCTGGCACACTGGGAGATCATGTACGTAGCGGTTGGCCACGGCCAAAACTGGTGAATAGCCCAAGGCATTAGGCTTACATATTTGAAATACCCCAGTGTTTAAACTAATTTGAGCCAAAACCACAATAAACTTCCGTCAGACTGACTGTAAAGAGCATAACGAGCTGCTGTGGACTGTATGCTACAATGTTAGTTAATTACAATATTAAGATATATCATGTACTACTCCTTCCCTCTAAAATAAAACCTGTCTGGTGTGCTGTATGTGCAATAGTGCTGGTCTTATAGCCTAAACAAGAGAACAAATGGCCTTTATCCGGTGTCATGACATACATGTCGGCCCCAATTAGGCCTAAAAGACGGGAATCAATGCGTACATGACACAACATAGGGATCTGCTCACAGTTGAAGCGCGTACACAGTCATAATGCATTATGGATGTAACAGTATTAGCTCCAGAGCTACAGGGTTCCAAAGTCAACCTTAAACCCGCATTTTATGATGGATTTATAGAAAAATATTGTTTGGGCTAGTCTGCGCTACTCAGAGGGTGAAGAAAACCCTTCCCCCGTCCCTCTAATTACTAGCCGGTGCCGCTACTGTCATAGACCGCCCGCCCTGATGACCAGTTAGGTTGTTAGGCACCCCGTCCACAATGGGTTCATATAAAAACCACAGGTAAGATATTGATAAAGTATCATCTGATGAATAGAATATGTATATAAATCCCAGTACTGTACCATCTAGTGAGGATGAAATTACTGCTCTCCCACTCTGGGTAAACTCTAGCCCAGTGATGGGAGCTGTGTGCTCAGAGAAGGTGACGTAGCTGAACGAAGACTGAGCTGACCATAACTTGACCTGTCAGAAGATAATACATTTTAGTAACCTGTTAGATTGAGCTTCAACATTAACTTCAAGCAAAGTAATCAATTTGAGAAAATGAGATGCCCAAAAATTATGTCATAATTTGATGGTCAAATATTCTTATGGGAGGAATGTCTAAAGCTTAACTAGAGATCTCCCTAGACCAACAAACTATCAATGCCATTGTTCCAGCTTAAGGTAGGAGGCTGCCAAGGATTAATCAAAAATCTAACATGTTGCCAAGATTTTGTTATGGCTTACTGCTATGATGGCATTGTATCCTAGGCATTGATAGTATAAATGTATAGCAAAACAAATCAATACGTAAGAGCACTGATAGTAAAAAACAAAGTATAAGATTTCATATAAGTTATAATATACTCAAGTTATAAAAAATATTAGTCATACCTTGCCATCTTCACCACCTGTCGCCAGGTTCTGACCATCTGGAGAGTATGTCACCACTCTCATGGTATTATAATGACCCTGAAATTATATTACAGTCTTAGCCATGTCAACATAACAGAACAAATTTTAAAAATATCAGAATATAGTATGCAAGTCAAATAAATTATTTACACACACTTAGAATGGGCAACTACCCAATAAAAATGCCATTCTGAGGAATATGAGAAAATTACACCAACCTGTTGTTTAAGTATGTAAGTCTCACTTTGCCACTCCCAGACCAAGAGCTGCCCAAGAGAGGAGACACCAAGAGCAATCCAGTCACCACTGGGGTTCAACGCCACACTTGTGATTTTCTGTGAAGGAAGAAAGAAAATATTGAACAGGGGGGAGAGTGTAAGCCCCAAAAGCAACTTTTTTGAATAAAATATATATATATATATATAATTTTTTTTTTTTTTTTTTTTTTTTTTTTTTTTTTTTTTTTTTTTTTGAGCTGAAATACTGAAAACCCACCTGTAAAATGCCACAAAAGGGAAAGGAAGGAGGGAGGGGAAAAGAAGGAATAAACAGAAAAGAAAGACAAAACTGAAAGAAAAGACAGCCATACAGAGAATTAATAAAAAATATCAATAATAATTAAGGGAAAAGAAAAGGAAACCAAAAGGCAAACCACCCACTCCTCACATTCTCACCTGATTGGAAATGTTCAAAGAGTGCACCAGGGCCCCCTGGTCATTCATGTCAAAGAGCAGGAAGTCTCCCGTTTCGCAGGCTGTGACCATCATTCTGTTACGCTTGTGGAAGGCTGTTGCTGTCACTGTTGTGCTCATACCTTTTAGATGATCATTTATGTTCATCCTAAAACGCCGAGTGTAGAATGCTCTTTGTTTGCCTTGGTTTTCTTTCTCTGTTGAAAGAGAGGGATGGAAAATATTAATATATAATAAATTAGCCGTTCTGAGATGGGTCACATCTTAAGATGTTCAGCTAGGGCTGGGTATCTTAAGGCGCTGTCACACTAGCATATTTTCTGTCCTTTTTTTTCCGTCAATTTTTCAAAAATTGTCCATTTTTGGAGGCACGCAGGGATCTCAAGCAGCTGCTGAGCATATGAGAACTCACTCTCAGCCATGAGCTGGTGGAAACATTATCAATTATATCACACTTTTTCCCTATGACGATTCTAAATATCTATTTTTTCTGTGGCCTCTGTATTATTATCTGATACGATCACATCTTAAAGAAAATAGAAAAAACATTTAAATATCATGTTATTTCAAAATCCATAGCAATGCCACCCCATAGTTATATGTACTATATTTTCTTCTACAAGAGTAAGTGGGTGGTTCATTTAAATAATCATGTGGCTTCTTCTTTTCCCACTTGATTGTGCTTCAGTTTCAAAATGTATTCAATATAGTGAGAAACTAGGAAATTGCTTGAGTAAGAATAGTATACACATGACATGCTTGTTTGATCAGAGATATATCATACTAAGCACAGCTACACTACCTGATATAAAAAACACTTCCAACATATTTAAAAGACTTCACTTTCCCTTTTCAAAAGCCTCTTAAAACCCCTCTCTTACCCTTTTCCTTCTGTACAGCCTTTTCTGCCTTCATGTCATCTTCCTCTATCTCATCCTGTGTAATGGGTATGTCGTCCTCTTCCTCCTCCTCCTCTTCACCCTTTTTCCCTTTCCCCTCTCGGACCTTGTAAGGATTTTCGCACTTGGGGATGAGGCCACTCTCATCAGTACTGCAATCCCACACAGTGATGTAGCCATCCTTACACACCTGATGATGTACAGTTTAAGGAACCTCTTTAAATTTTGAGTCAACATATAAACATCGTTTAGTTATAAATGTCTCCTCATTTTTAATTACATGTTTTTAATGTCCTTATTTTAACTTCAAGTAAATTATACTATATTCTAATTATTTACCATACACTCAATTCATTATCTTCAGGAACAACAGCACTACTTACAATGTACAAGTCATATGTGCTTTCATCAAAATATACACCAGTAACACCATCCCTACAGCCGCCAATGCGATATTCAGTCAAGTTCTTCATCTTAACAAAGGAACAAACACGCGTTGTCATGTCTCTTGACCCATAGGCGAGCAACCTGGAAGACAATGTGATGCTTTAATCTTCATCTGTTTTCTCAAAACATCAACATCAATATATTTCTTACTCTGTATTCTACAATGTTCTGTGAAATTGAAGTTATATATTTTCATGCTTTGTGAGACTGTGTTATACATTTTTTCTAGTATTACTATATGTAATTATCTATTTTTTCTATTCATTTTGGAAGAGATACCAATGCAGATTCATATATAAATCTATATCAATTCCTTTGCACATAAGGGAAGACTTACTTTGAATCATGGGACCAATCCAAGCATGTGGCAAGATCATAGGCTCCATGGTAGACTCTTTCCATGACAAACGGGTTAAATATCCGCCTGTCAACACCTGGTGCCATGTATACAAACACTGGAATGGGAGAGAAAGATTCAGTTATTACTATAATAAAATGCCTTTGCTCTTTGAAAAGCAAGTTAAAGAATAGTTCATATCCAAGATTATATAATTTCTAGACTCCAAAATAAAAAGATGAT
>NW_028234428.1:5033119-5040619 GCF_977035675.1 Penaeus japonicus | reverse complement strand
CAAATAATATTATTTTCTTGTACTCATTATGAGGAATACAAATATACTTATTTCCCCTTAAGAACAACCAAGATTATATTATGGACATTATAATTTGTTTAAGCAAACATGACATCGCATATAGAGAACATATTCTGTTGAAACATTTGTGAAAATCGCGTTTAATTAACAGTGAGTGTGTGTGTGTGTACTAAGGAAATAAATAAAAAATATATATATCTTTTATCTTTTATTTTCTACGACTCATTTCAAGTACAAGACTGTTCAAGATAAGAAATACCAAATATTTGACAATCACACATTTACATACATATATCAAAGCGCATACAAAAGTTTAGATATGCCTGCCTCTCTCCAATGCCGGACTGCTGATCATTCTTTTGATACGCTCACCGACCAGCCGAGCTCCCTCTCCATTCGCCTCCTCATATCCGACCATTCCATCCTTACACCTCCTCACCCATTCATGTGTCTTCGTGTATTCATCGGAAATAAACCCGGACTCAGCCAACGAAGTCACTGAGGTAACTAGCACCATGTCCGCTACGGTGATATGGTCTGTTCCGGCGGCGAAGTTACCCCGGGAGAGGAATCTCTCGAGCCAGTTCAAACCCTCGGAGAATTTTTCCTTCTTCTCTTCGTAAGTGGCGTCGCGTTTGCCGCCCAGTTGGGATGCCTTGAGAGGAAGCAGGTGTCGGTGGAGGAATGGGGAGGTTAGGATGGTGTTGAGATGGAGTAGGGAGGGAGGGAGGGAGGGAGGGAGGGAGGGAGGGAGGGAGGGAGGGAGGGAGGGAGGGAGGGAGGGAGGGAGGGAGGGAGGGAAGGGAGGGAGAATAGAAGAAAGACAGAGATGAGAAGATAGGTCATATCAGTGAAGAATAAACAGTAAAAGGGAAAAAGAGATAGAGGAATTGCAGAGACTAAAGAAGAATAAATTCAGGCGTACAATAATATTGACAGAAATATGAAACGTGAATTCGAAGTTTTTTTCATTACTACTGCTACTACTACAATAATTACTACTACTATTGCAACCATATTACTATTATCATTATCATTATTATTTGTATTAGCATCCTTATCATTATCATTTTACAGTATCAGATATTGCCCGAGATATTCAGATGTTTTGAATGTATGTTCCTTCATTTTAACCACTCATACATAATTAAGTTGATTATCGAAATGCTTTAAATCCACCTGAATAAAGAACTAAATAGTCATAAACACAATCGATTTAAGAAATATTTTTCTGTAAAACGACCAACTCGTCATTCCAATACAAGAAATAAAATCTTTATCCTTAATGGAACATCTTTTTCCATAACAATGCAAAACAAACGAACACATACCATCCAATCTCCTTCACACAAGCAACCTCAACTCACCACGAACGTCTTAAAACGAGGGAATAATGTTGCTATATCGAAGTACAGAAGACTATCTATCTTGGCCCTTATTACAGCATCTCTTGGGTACAAGGCGTCGTCCTTTCCGAATTTGGTTATCAGGTAAGTACAGATGGCACGGCTGGGAATGGGAACATGAAGAAAAGGTATTAGTATGTTGGGGATAGTGGGAATGAAAGATGAGGTGGAACGGTGATGAGAAAGGAAGGAAAAAATAAGATGAGGGTTGTAATAACAGAGGGTGGGAATGAATTGATAAGCCTGACTGGAAATGAAAGTGTGTGTGTAATGGAGAGAAATCATATAATAGTAAGCAAGATAGTAACAGAAAAAAAGTGAATAAAAAGAAGTGATGGTACAGTGATGATAATAGAATGATAAAGATCATTTGGATGAAAGATAGATAGCAGGAAGGAATGAGCGTGAAGATAACTTTTGGAAATGTGATATTAAACGGGGAAATTATCTATGTATCTTAGTGGATATTTTCCTATTGCTCTGTCTGTTATCAAGTCGTTTTATTTGTGTTATGTTTTCTTTCTGTTATCAGATAGAATAGATACAATGATCGCAAATGCGCAATAAAAAACAACGCAGATAAAAAAAAACAAAAAACGAATATATGAATAACAATAAAAATATCAGTAACGAAATACTAACCTCATGTTCGAATGACGTATGTAGTCCTACTTTTTCAACGAAATGCGTATTTCTTCCCCTTATCGCTTTATCTCCAATCTGGAACCTCTTTAGTTCACAATTCTTTCATCTATAATGGGTATCTCGTCCCATCTCCCTAGGCTTATCTCTTTATTTCTCTATGGTAAATTTATCAGTTAGTTCAGTCCCTTTTAGAAACCTTTTTCGTAGAGTACATCATACCGGAGTTCTTGTAGTCTGGTTTAAAATTATTGTTTTGGTTGTTAATGATGAGCAATATCATCGTTGTCATTGTCAGTTTTATTTATTATTGTTAACACCGTAATTGTTATTATCGTTGTATTATCATCATTGCTGTTATTATTGCTAATACTGTTGTTATTATTTTGTCATTATTAGTGTCATTACAAAACTCTTTATTCGTTTTATCAACATGATATATTTTGTTGTCATCATCATTACTATGATTTGTATTATCATCTTCGTTATCATTATTATTTTGCTTATCGGATTTTGATCATTTCTGATCATTATCATTTTATAGTCATTACTGATTATCATTTATTAGCATATTGTACAACATAGTATTATCCCCATTAACATTTTTTTTATGATCATCCTTAAGATTTCTATCATCATTAATATTTTAGACGTAATATCATTATTTTCGTCAATAATATTTTCCTTGTTATTGTTATTATCATCATTGTTATAATTATCATTATTATCATTATCATTATTACTTTTATTACTATTATTATTATTGTCATTATCATCTTTATCAATACTACTTCTACTGCTATTCGTCTCATTCCTCATTATTTATATAAATATTCATATCCGATGACGTCACACACTTCAGCCTTTCCGATGCTGTTGTTATCCTGTCTGAGTCTCCGAAGACCTTAATGGCGGCTCTCGATGCATTTCGCTGTAGAAGCCTCACAGCGAAACGCGCCCAAGATCTGGGACTTTGGAGGTCTGCTAGGAGGTCTAGGAGGTCTGCTTAACATATGTTGCTAGACTAGGTTATCAGACCAGCAAGTCAACAGTCCCAATGGCACGAAATAGTCACAATGGCACGACGGCACGAGTCATGAACTCTTCCACAACATACCCCGGTGTGTGACACATTGCTGAGCTCACACCTTATGAAAAGCAGCAGCAATAAACAAATAGTCGTTTGCCATTGAGCTACCCTGGAGTCTGGGGCCTCAATCTCGCTCGGCATTATTGCTTTTGGGTTGTAAAGTAAAGTTTAAAGATTGTGAATACTATATTTATAATTTTCTTCACTTACATGTGCTTTGCTTGCATCTTCAGGGGTTTGAATTTGCACGAGGCTACAGTAGTCGTGATCAGCATCCCACCCCAGACCCGTAGCACTCCTCTACCTCAGGGCTCTGACCCATGGGTAGGGAGGCCCAGCAATCTGGGGCGTCCTTTGGGCGCAACTCTCTTCTTTCCCTGAATTCTTTTATCTTCCAACTTTCTTAAGACCAATTTGGCCTCTGCAAGAACCCCGACTAATGACCGACCCAGAATTCCAAGTATTGATAGCCCTCCAGAGAATGCAGGGTGTGTGAACATCAAATGCATGAGTGAGAATCAACTCCTTTATCATTAAGAAGGTCCTTGATGATCAAGTGGAAGGCGGGTTTGATTTTGTCCGAAAATTGAGAGACAGTATTCTCCTTGAAAAAATGCAGTTTAAATCTCAGGTTAAGGATTTGCTTAAACTGACGCAAATTCATGACCTCAGAGTAAAAGTATTTATGCCTGTTGGCCCACAGAGGAGGAAGCGGCTCAAAAAAAAAAAAAAAAAAAAAAAAAAAAAAAAAAAATTTCGAATATAATAAATGAATAAATGATATATATATATATATTTGAATATATATGAGGAATGTATATATATCTATATATTATAATAAAATAATAATAATAATAACAATAATGATAAAACTGGCGGACAAGGCACTTCCAAAGTCCATAAAAAATTACCCACGTGTTTATTATTATACATTGGAACTGTCGAAGTTTTAGATAAAAAATAAATTCCCTTAGATTATTAGTTCTATGCTCCCGATAATACCGGTACTTTGAGCTTGATTAACTATCACTGGTCTCTTCAACACTAGCAGCCAAGTGCCTGTGGCACACCATTGACGACTCATTGGGCAGCGACCTTCCTATTTGTATTAAATATTCACGCGACACCACGAGAACGCCTTCAGCACTTAAATTTAACATTAAAAGAGCAGACCGGGTCGCTTCACAAGGAACGTCAATCTTGAAGTTGCTGGAGAAACCATTGATGGCTGAGTAAACAATGTTCAAAATTATATTATAAATGCAGCAATGGCAACCATCCCTAAGACTTCGACAGATAGCGCCAAGCATAGAGTTCCATGGTAGACACCAGATTGCCGCAGGGCGCTATGTGAACGAAATAGGGTCTACAAGCTTTCCAAAATAACATCACAAATGAGAACTTTCGCAATTACAAACTAGCGAGAGCTGAGGCTCGAAGAACAATCAGACAAACGAAGCGAGACTCCTGGCGAAGCTTTGTGTCTACGATAAATAGCAATACTAATATTTCACAGGTTTGGTCCACGGTCAACAAAATCAATAGAAAAATGTGTCTTGTAGAGTAAAAAGCATCATACATGAGGAATAATCTTTAATTCACCAAGAGACATTGCTAATGCACTCGCCAGGCAGTTCTCTTACACAAGCAGCTCAGAAAACTACCAGCCTGCATTCCTGACCCCCAAGGAAGCGGCTGAGCTGCAACCTATGCACTTTGCCACGGGAGGTGACTTAGATTATAATAAAGATCCTATTATGGATGAGCTTGTCCGAGCCCTGTGGAGGAACGTCCCCAGGCCCCGACGAGATTCGATATGAGATGATAAAGCATCTTAATCATGATGAAGTTGCTAGAAGTGTATAGTGATATTTGGAAAAGCCAGATTTTTCCAAATTCATGGCATTTCGCCTACATTATTCATATATTAAAAGGAGGTGGTAATCCCAGATCCGCTATTTCGTACCACCCAATTGCGTTGACAAGTTGCTTATGCAAGGTCATGGAACGAATTGTTAATAGAAGGCTACTGCATTTTCTAAATTACAGGAATTTACTAGTTGACGAGCAGTGCCGGCTCCGAAAGGGACGTCAAAATCTCGATCAGCCGGTAAAACTGGAAAGTCATAATCATGAGGCATTTGCCAAAAAACATTTTTATATAATCAGTATTTTTAGATATAGAAAAAGCCTATGCCAGAAAATTTTACGTGGAAACCTGTCTTGATTTATTCAAAATTTAATATCTGACAGAACTTTTTCTATCAAATTATTTTCCGACAATGTCACTTTTTCGGACATTTTTATCCAGGCAAACGGGGTCCCAAAAGGAAGTGTCTTGTCACCAACATTGTTTTTATGTCTGACAAATGACATTTTATCATCTCCTCCCCCTCCTCGGAATCTTAGATACTCAGTGTATGCCGATGAGTGTGCATTCCGGCACTTCAGCAGTAATGCAGAATTCTCGGTAAATCAGATCCAATTGTCACTGGATATGATTCATTACCCATAGGAGGAAGCTCAACATCTGGTTAACTCTAGATAATCACCTAATTCCAATTCAAAACTCTGCTAAATTTCTTGTCTACTCTTTGATAGTCGACTAAATTGGAAATACCACACTGGTCATTTAAAAAATAAATGTCAAAGAACATTTAATATATTAAAAGTGCATTTCTGGTCACGATTGGGGAGCTGATACAAAGTCTTTGCTAATGCTATATAAATCCCTGATTAGGTCTAGAGTAGATTATGGGTCAATCGTGTATGGCTCGGCAACGAGAGGAATGATTGTTGTGCAGAATGCTTGTTTGCGTATCGAGCGTCTAGAGGTAGAATCAGGAGTATCTCCCCTCCGCCTCAGACGCGGCCAGCTTATGCTAACATATGCCGTCTAAACAGCCAGAGAACGAGTCACCCTATTGGGAATGCTTTGCTTCGGCATTTGCGCCAGGAAGGCCGTGGCGTTATGCCTCTAGCGAAGTCGAGTCATCCTAATGGGTGTGTTTTGTTTCGGAGGCGGAAGTACGCCAGTGGTTCAGAGAGATCCTTATTAAACACCTTTCTTTTTTCCATCTTTATACCGACGGCTCCAAGACAGATGAGTGTGGGTGCGGGTGTATGGTCGACTGAATGCCAGTTGAAATTCAGACTGCTGAATCATACATCGATCTTTCTTGCTGAACTTTTTGCTATTGATAAAGCTTTAGATTTTACCCTATCGGCGACCTATGAGAGAATAGTCATATTTTCAGACTCGTTAAGTTCACTTAAAACCATTAAATCCTCAGATACAAACAAACAAAAATGAATTACAGGGTATTATCATGCGTAAACTAGTGACAACAATTCAGGCAAGCTGATAGGGGTACCTGAACAATCAGATATGTATGGCAATGAACCGGCTGACAAATTAGCCAGGTCAACTGGTGACCTGGACCCTAGCAAAAAGCAAAAAATCATCTCCTGTGGGCAATCTCACAATCAGCAACAAAAATAAACAAAACATAGAACTGTGGGACACAGCCTACAGAAAAGGCAAAAGGGAAGAGGTGGTGCTGGCCTGCCTCAGGGTCAATACCACTAGACCAACCCAACTCACTCCTTATATTGAAAAATGCCTATTTCTACGATGCACACATTGCAATACCAACCTCTAAATATCACACATATTAATAACCTATCATAAATTCAACAACCACAGACAATCCATCAAAAAAATATTGTAGAATCAGAAATATAGAACTAAATACCTTGAATTACCCACAAAGTAATATTTTTTTCTACAGGGGACAAAACTTTATGACCTTTTCAAGATTGATAAGATAATATGGACCCATTGGCTTCATGACCTTGGCACGTGCCGCTCTTACAGTACTTTTTCAAGGCACTGATGTTGCCTGTTCCTGTTGTACAAAAGCAATAGGGATAAATCAAGCAAAACCTGGCGGCCTACCAAGAGGGAGCCTCAAGTATGGAAGAGAAGGGGGGGGGGGTGAGAATGTGACTTCCACTCTCTCCAACATCGATGTGATCTTGCCCTTTCACTCACCCACCTCCACCTCCACTCGCCCTGCCCGCACTTTTTCACTCTCCACTCTCACCCACACGCTCACTTGCCCCACCTCTACCCTCCTAGTCACTCACTCGTTCAGCCCTTACCCACCCACTCAACCTTTATCTCTCGCCCACCTTTAACTGCCTAGGCACTCACTCGCTCACAGACATATGTATGTATGTATGTACACACACAAACACTCACACACACACACACACACACCCACACACACACACACACACACACACACACACACACACACACACACACATATATATATA
>NW_028234428.1:5025619-5028119 GCF_977035675.1 Penaeus japonicus | reverse complement strand
AACTGCTACGACGCGTCTGTCCCCCACACCATCGCACACCCTCTCCTACCCTACTTGCTGTCCTTTCCTTTAGACCCCCGACCTATCTCGGGCGCGGGCACAGAGTGTTATGTTCTGCTGCCGGTCTTCTCATGTTTCGGTGTGGTAATAAGATTTGGGCCTCGGTACTGTCGCCTCTGTAGATACTATCCTGGACTTGCAAAGGCCTCTGGAATGGCGAGCACTCTTCTGGCCTGCTTAGAGGATTACTTAAAGAGTAAGACTGCTTGAGTCAGGCCACCCCCAGGGACCCTCAACCCGGCCCCCTTCAACACCTTGATGATCAATATGATCTTTGACATCAGTTCCTGGAGGAACAGCATCATCTCCTATGCAGAGATCTTGCATAAACCTCACTCGGAAAATATCCTAAGAAGGTCCAAGGTTCCTGGACCTCAGGCTTGAAGAGTGCTGCAGGGAAGGATTGAAGATTCCTGGAGCCAAATAAAAGATCACTGCTCTGAGCCGCAATGCCTATGGTATACTATGAAAACAGATTTACCATCACAAACCTTTCAATCATGAGAATAATAACAGGGAAATTCATATGAACCAGGTACAAGGTACTGAGTTTGCTTTATTAAAATGCTATTTGTAAATCCTAGACTAAACTCCAGCTGCAAAACTAAGCTTCAGTTAATCCATATCTTATAATGGTGCAATGCTTGGCCAAAATCATCCATGCACTCCTGGCCATGTTTCTCAGAATGAGGGGCCTAACGTAAACCCTTCATTTCCAGCCATGATGGTCCCTCTTGGCAAGCCCATATGACAGACTCAATCAATCTGCACAAGCCACAGCTTTCTTGTTCATCCCAAGGGCCTCTGTCACTCAGGCTTGCCTCTGGAGATGGGCAGGATCATCCTCAGGAGCTAAAGCCATGTAGCTTGAACTGCTAGTCCCAGACAGTGCAAGTAATAGGTCCTACGGTGCTAGATGTTAATAGGAAACTTGATTTTGCCAGGCATCTAAACAAGATTCTAAGGCACAGGATAGAGTCTAGGTTTCACTGATATACTAACAAAAGGGTAATACCAGCTTGAAGATGCATTGTTCAGTCCTCTGACACAATCCAATCTGTCTGTAGACTTCCTACTCTGACAGCCTAGAACAACTAACTACACTAGCAAGATATACAAGACTCAGCCTGATTTTTATTGCATTACTGAAAGCATTTATCAACTGAGTAGGTTATCCTAGCAGACCCCCAAAGTTTTGGATTTTGGTCTTGGTCCATGCAACCTTTAAATGAAAGAACATCACCTCACTGCTAAATGTATCAAGAGCTGGCATCCGATAAGATGGCAACATTATCAGCAAAGTCAAAGTCAGTGATTTCAGTATTATCCAAAGTGGCTCTGCACTGCCTTTAAATGACAGTTTTACCCAGTCTTTGCAAGCATTGGTGCAAGGATACAGCCTTGCCTCACTCCTGAATTCACAGGAAAGCTGTCCC
The DNA here is from genome assembly GCF_977035675.1 of Penaeus japonicus. Taxonomy (NCBI): domain Eukaryota; kingdom Metazoa; phylum Arthropoda; class Malacostraca; order Decapoda; family Penaeidae; genus Penaeus; species Penaeus japonicus. The sequence continues at coordinate 5,026,623 of NW_028234428.1, read as the reverse complement.
CATCATACTTTACAGCACTTTCAGTCAAATGTATGTAATATCAGTACAGTACCAGTATACAGTTGAGTGTCTTGGAGTAAAAGCTCTAGGCTCCCTTACGATCAAACTCACAACAGCATTCTACAGTAACTCTAAGTGCAAGAATATATCAACATAAAGCTTAACTTCACAAAAATAACACTGGATACAAAAAGGGAAAGAAAATATTCATATTTTACATAAAATTTATTATGAATCATGTGATAATATATTACAGTTATATAAAACTACATATACAATCTATACATATGCTTAATCTATAAACTCCGTGGGAGGGATTAACAACAATAAATCTTAAATGCTTAGAATAACAACAATGATAATTAATCAGTATGTGTAATGCAGTATTTAATGAAGTATTAATAGGCCATTAAATGCTTTGAATATGAAATTTATTGTAGTCAACATACATATTGATTATCTAAGGTTTGCTTTGGTGAACTGTAATTCTAGTTTCCACAAACTGCTGCTGTTGTATGTTTTGTATAATTATTTTGATAGCAATGTCTGTGAATGTTGAAGTGTATGAGTATCCTTGTGTTATTTCACTATTATAAACTTTATCAGTTATCTTAACTGTGTGTGTGTGTGTGTGTGTGTGTGTGTGTGTGTGTGTGCGTGTGCGTGTGCGTGTGCGTGTGCGTGTGCGTGTGCGTGTGCGTGTGCGTGTGCGTGTGCGTGTGCGTGTGCGTGTGCGTGTGCGTGTGCGTGTGCGTGTGCGTGTGCGCGTGTGTGCGTGTGTGCATGTGTGCGTGTGTGCGCGTGTGCTTCAATCAGTAATCACACATCTGGTAATAAGTTCACCAACCATTCTTTCAATAACTCAACCTCCCTTTGGCAAAGATTGTGATTCAAGCCTGGAAATGTGTGGAACTCACCCTTAACTCCTCTCTGCTGTAGCTGTGCAAATGTATTCTCACCCCATGCAGAGGGTACAACTTCATCACTCTCACCGTGACACATGA
>NW_028234428.1:5018119-5020619 GCF_977035675.1 Penaeus japonicus | reverse complement strand
GGCTCTTGTTCACACTTCACTTCGCTAAAATTTTAAAAATGGATCATCCATATCGGAAAAATCAGTCTCTATTTCAGTTTCACATTAGCTTGGGGAGGGTTAGCTCTTATAAAATTAACATGATAATTTAAAGACAATCATGCTTTCAGAAAGATTACATTCATGTTCAAACTTCCTTTCCACCACGGTAACCACGTCGCCAGTGTCATGTTTGTAGTATTCCTTTGATTATTTCTTACATACTAATAAACACTTGTCATATTATTTAGATCACTTCGGTCGGATTTTACATAATATTATTTAGATCAATTCGCCCGGATTTTACATATATGAAGCTCTTTTTTCTTTCTTTTTTTTTCTTTTTTTTAGGGGGGGGGGGGCTGAAACTTACTGTGGTGATGACCTGTAAGTGTTCCATTCTTCACGGGGAAAGCAAGTGGCAAAACCTTTTCGGCCAGACAATTATGCTATTTAAACTGACAGCTTAACATCCCGGATGTGTGTGGCAGCCACGTCTTATTTGCAAAGAGCTTATATTCTATCACAAGACGTCTCACCACTCTCTGTCCGAGGCGCGTGTTCAGAGGCACCTGGGTGACTTTGGCAAATAACTGCTATTAGGTCAAATGAAAACCATCGTCCACCAGCCCCCCAGAATGGTTCTGGTAGCCTCATTTTGAATTAGATCAAGCATGTCCCGGAATCTAGGCTTGGCATATACCAGGGTGACAGAAACATAGTACACGATGAGATAGACAATGAGCACATAGGGGGATCTTGGCACAGTGCTCAGCTGCAACGGTCTTCCAGTCTTTGTTCTCACGATAAAAAGCCTTCTCCCAGGTTGGTCTATTAGGAATTGTTCTTGACTCCGAGGTATTGAAAGACCTAAGCTCACTCGAAGTCCAACCCCTGGACTCGCATTCTTGCACCATAAACATTAAGACTCATTTTTTTGGATTGCTTACGCCTGATGAGGAACTTTAATAAGTTCGAAACGTCGCGAGTTTTTCCTTTCAATTTGTGGCAGTATTTTATTATATCTGTTTTGTGCACGTTACTGTGTTTGTGTTTTTGTGATTCATTAAGGCTCACAATCATGGCTTTCGATTTGGCTGAAGAGATCTCAAGTCATACCCTGCAGTATTTCAAAGACTTGAGATCTAAACAACGGTGGGCTCTCCTCTGGATGTTTCCCTCTGTTGAGATGATTACAAGATCATCCACGTGAGAGATGATCCTGCATTCCGTTGAGATGGGAATGTTGACGATGCTGATCTCAAGTGTTAAAAAGTTCTAGGCAGAGAACACCACCCGTTGGTGTTACATTTTCAAGCGATAAGTGCTTTTAGTTTCCTTCTAGATCGGGGTATCTTAAATAGCAAGAGGAGTTGTTTGTTCAAAAGTCTTCTCCAGGTCCAGAAATACAACTACAGAGGCAATAGTGCTAGCAGTACTCAGTAAAGCGCCTAGACTGTGATCTGTGCTCATGTCCATCTTGGACCCATGCAAGTTTTCATAGGGGGTCGGAATTTCCACTGAAGCCAGTTTAGTAAGATTCTCGCACCTGTCTTGTCCAAACAATTAGGGAGAAAAATTACCTACCGGTCTCCTTTATCAGCCATACTACAGCTCTGAGGAAACAGCTCCCAGGATTTGTTAACGAGCTGCAGAAATGCAAGAACATCTTGCAGTCCTAGGTGGAAAATTAAATCCCATCACAACACAGACTAGGTAATAAGTGTCCTCATATGTTCTCCCTTGTTCCCTCATGGAGGTCACGGCATTTGTTATAAGACTCAATTGGCCTGTCTCTAATAAAGGCAAGTCAGTCTGGGTGCAGGCGAACTTAGCTTGCCCTCAACTGTGCTGTTAGACCGGCGCTACTTTGTTCTTGCACAGAAGTCAAGTGATGCGTATGCCTTGGCCGAGACCGTGCCATGCACCATGCCAAACATGGTGTCACAGCTCTGTAAGAGAGGTCTATTGGCTAAAAGACTACCATCATTCTTACCTGACATTTTTGGCAGTTTCCTGAGCATCCCTGGTAATCTGTCTCAGAAGAGCTAGATTCTCAGGGGTTCTCTGCTAGCGGAGATGTTTCCTGCACAACGTTTACTCCTTTATTTCATCATTATAGTACCACGAGTCCTTGTAACTCTTGAACTACAAATAAGTTTCGGGTATGGCCTCTAGGACTGTCTGGTTATAGCACATGGCAGTATGGTGTCCAAACACATGCAGATTGTCAGTCTGTAGGAGCTCATTGTATCTAAGGCACAGAGCTAAAGCGTTCTAAACGATTTTCCAATTATAGCAAATGGGAGTTGGACTGGTCTCCAAGAGAGTGGCGATGATGTCAAAGTGATCACTCGTGTTATTCTCGGCAAAAGATCATTATATTCTCTCCACCGGATCTGCAGTAATAAAAATGAGGTCTCGGACATCACCTTTGATATTTGCAGGCATTTGGTTATCGAGCGATCCCAAGGTATAGCTC
>NW_028234428.1:4978119-4990619 GCF_977035675.1 Penaeus japonicus | reverse complement strand
ATATATTTTTTTCTTCTTTTTCTACAGTGCTTACATTAGGTAGTATGGCACTGTCTATTCTATAACAGTAATTATATTTATTGTCCTTTTGCAGTTGAGTGAATGCTTTTACTATCAGTCACTTTTTGAAATAAAAGAGTTCTGTAGATTGACCTCCCTTTTCTTGAAGGAGTTTCTTCTTATTTCCACATGTTTCCCAATAATAGCATGTTCATATTTAGCAATATTTTTAAAAGATGTGATGTGGCCAGGGCATGAGCAGCAGTTTTAAAAGTATCACAAATAAAGGTTACTCCCTGTTGTTAGATATAACAATGATTTATCAATGAATGGATTTGCACTTACATAATATAAAGGTTAGATTATTTTTTAAGTATAGAACTTCCAAGTTTTTGGCTTGAAAATTGAATAATGTCTAGTATAGACTGGTCTTTGCTGGTAAGGGTGATTTATAATCACAGGTGATTTAATCATTTATAAATGTGACTTAGAAATTAAATATGTACTTCTGTAGGCTTATAAATATTTTACATGAAATTTTCATATCATTTTCCCAAAAGATAGTCAGTAAGGAAACTTTAATTATAATGATTTATTGAAGTAAAATATGAATAAGAGTTATAGCTGTGTCAGGTATTTTTAAAGAATTGCTGAGTCTTTTGTTTTCTTACAGACAGATACACTGTGGGTTGATGCAGATGTCCTTAATGGCCAGAGACAAGGCATGAAGATCCTCAGCCTACAGAACATCTCCAAAACTTTCATTTCTCACATGCTGAAGAATGTGGAAAAATGTTCCAATGTCTCCCCTGTGTACAAGTATCTGCTTCCAGTGGCACCACATCTTGCAGAAATTGCCTACATGTGCCAATACTACAAGTCACCCAAATTAACAGAATTATTCTTACCTATTCTAGTGGCCAAAGGAAAGTTGTTTATCAATGCCATAAACATAAAACAGATATTGAGTTACTGGAATGACAGCGAGTGTAAAACTAACATTGCTTCCATAACGCATCTTAAAGTGGGGGATATAGAAGGGAGGCAGTATTTCAACTTCCTCCCTTTTCTAGGCCACTTGACAAGGCTGCAGTATTTAGAAATCGGTTCTTTTGTAGATGATGACCTTTTGGTTGTCCTAGGTATTAACTGCCCCCAGTTACTTGTTATAGATGCTCGAGAAGATACGGCAAATGCAGTTACTGATGTCGGACTTTCCTATTTAGCTCTGTGTACAAAATTGAGGCGTGTGCTTTTTTCAGTCTTTGCAGATGAATACGACTGTACAGTTGATCAGCTCGGATTTTCAGGGAAAGGAATTGCTCTCTTGCTACTCTCTCTACCAGACCTGGAGCATATACAGTGCTCTGAGTATCTGTTGAGGGATGCTCTTCGTTTTATTTACCAGTCTAGTTATCACAATAGAACTCTACCTGTTCGATGCATGTTTATTGATCATCCAGAAGTTAATGTGCGTACTTTACAGATTGTGCCAATCCTATGTCCAAAACTGGAAGTCCTTTCTCTTTTGGCTGAAAGTAACAATGAAAAACTTATTGGAAAATCGTTGAGATCGCTGTCAAAGTTAAAAATATTGGTCCTGAGTTTAGGGAGTGGATGTAAATTTGACTTGCTGAATTTTGCAAGCTTTGGACCACAGCTTGTATACTTGCAAGTTACAACCCATTTACTAGATAGTCAGGATGTCTTACTCCTTAGTCAAAGCTGTGTCCAACTAAAGACTTTAGTATTAAAAATGTTTAGCTTTGGTTTTGACGGTGTGGGTACAGCCAACCTTGAAAATTCGCTCTTCCCGAGAGTTGAGAAATTAGAGTTACATCAAAACATTTCTGTCAGGTTATTCAAATTCTTGAATAGCAGAATGGAAAATTTACGTGAAGTGTACTTTACCTGGGCTACCATCCATGACCTGGAAGATGCTTTGACTGTAGTAGTGCAATCTGGAGGGTGGAAAAATGTTGAACTGTTGGTCCTCCCAATCTTGAGCCAAATATCGTTACCTGTTGCCCAAATGATAGCAGCAGCTCTCCCGAACCTAAAATGCCTTGGGATCACTGTTCATGAAAGTGAAGAAAGTGATCTGAATAACTACATACGTAGGTACTTGCCTCTCGTTTCTCGTGCTGACCAGGAGTCGGTGCCATCACCCAGCACCTCAGGAATATTCTCACAGAACTCTTGGAGTGATGAAATTCAGATTGACCAGATTTACCTTTAGAGACAAGTACCTTGTTGAAAATAAAAAAAAGAATTGTGACAGACTACAATACAAATCCACTTGAAAAAAAAATGAGCAAAAGAGAAAGGAAAGGGTAGTTTGTAGTAATATTAAAATTATGGAAAACAGATTAAAATACCTCTTATCAAAACAACTAGTGCCAAGCAGAGAATTAACCATCCCATATTTTCCAATAAATGCAGGTTTATAAATATATATATAGTGTTGGTAGTAGTACTATAAAAATGTATTTGCAGAATAGATTCTGTCTTGCCATACCTCAATAATGAAAAAAGGTTAAAAGTATGTGAATACATGATGTATGAGAGTAATTGTATATAACTATTTACTGGATGGAAACCCTGCTTACAGACAAATTAAGTTAATAGTAATTTATTATTGCGTTAAAAGAAATTAGTAAAGTAATGCCACCAATGCTGACTGTTATTTATTTATCTCATGTGCTCTATGTGGTTAAAGTGTGTTGGTCAAGTTTTGATAGATTTAACTAACATACTTATGAATGGAAGTAAATTATTGTTCAAATTCTTATAATTTTTATGCATTTGTTAGCAGGTAATTCAACTGTATTTTAACAATTACTTTTTATCTTTATAATTTTATATTGCCTTTGTATGAAAATATAAAAGTAGTTTGTATCTTGACTTTGTGTTTAGATCTCATTTTATAAGCAAACAATATTCTCTTTTTTCCATCTACTTCAAATTTTTACCCTATCTTGGATTACATATAAAATGTATAATGTTGCATTAATAGATATTAACCATGTGTATTTGGTCTCTCATTTTCAAAGGACATCTACATAGTTGTGCAGTCAATAACATATACATGTATATACATGTTCAACCATATATATAAATATATATATGTACTATATATACATATATACATAACATGTATGTGTAATAAATATGTATATGTATATATATATATATATATATATATATATATATATATATATATATATATATATATATATATATATATAATATATATATATATATACATATACATACATACACATATACACATATATAATACTTATACATATTATATATATATGTATATATATACTAATACAATCATATATATATATATATATATATATATTTATATATAATATATATATATGTATATATATAATATATATGCAATATGTATAATATATATATTATATATATATATATATATATATATATATACATATATATATACATATATATATGTAAATATACATATATACATATATAGACATATATATATACATATATACATATATACATATATATACATATATATATATACACATATATACATATATATACATATATATATACATATATACACATATATACACATATATATGTATATATATATATATATATATATATATATATATATATATATATATATATATATATACATGTGTATATATAATATATAGTACATATGTACATACATATATACATACATTTATACATATATACATATTTATAAACATATATTTATATATATATATATATATATATATATATATATATATACACATACTATATATACATCTTTGTTATGAGCTGATATCATTGGTAAGCAAATAAAATATATTAAAATATATTACATGTGAAATATTTCTTAGCTTTTCTACAGTGATTAAAGTCATTTCCATTTGTCATATACTTTACAGCAGTCAGTCACAAGGTAACAGATACTGTTATATACATTTTGATTACTGAATCTCCATAACTGAAAAAATTGGCAGTATCTTTAAAGGAATGTCTGAAGAATATAGATTTAAGTGTATAAATGCATGTGCATATGTGTTGTGGTGTTTATAGTTACAGGTCTTACATTTTTATCTTCATTACTGACAAGCACAGTGTCATCCCAGAAGTGTGTCGCATTGCTTTATTCATTAGTGCTTTTTCTAGATGATTACCCCCAATTTTAATATCTGTTGATATTCATCCAAGATCAGTATTTACACAATTATTCCTTGAAATGAATTTATTTTATAATTCAGACCTATATCCCTCCTATGTAGAAGAGTTAGACATGTGGTAGAGAGAGAGCAAGTTAACAGACAACCCTGAGAGGTGAGAGGTGGCAGGAAGATCCCCTCTGCTCCAGTTTTGCAGATCATCACTACCACCATTGCAACTCCCACCACGTTGTTCCGTATGAAAAAAAAAGCGAAACTAAACCTTGCTATAAAATTGTTTTATCTTGATATGTATTATGCTAAATAATGTGAGATGATTAATATTACTTTTTTCATGAATGTCATTATTCTTCATCATTTTAATAAATATGAATAAAAATGACATTAATATAAATAGTAATACTCATCATCTCACATTATTTAGCATAATAAACATCGAGATAAATAGTTGCACTTTTTTTATTATCATAGTAACATTAATATTTTTTTCTTAGTACTAATGATTATGATTTATTATTGTTATTGTTATTGTTATATGTTTTGATTTGTTTTATGATAATGTTGATAATGATGGTGTTTCAGCATGGAAATTGTGGTAGTACTGGTAGGGGTGGTTTGGAGGATGGGAGGGAGAGGGTCTTTCAGCTACTTCGCAACTCAGTAGACTACCTGTCCATTTGCCTGCCCTCTTGCTAACCTTGAAATCCACCGCTACCTGGTGGGGACAGAGACTTTGGTGCTAGGGTGTAGAGTCATCCGACCTATTATTGAATACACTATCTGTAGTGTACAAATATTTCAATTATTTCAACATTTTGTGATGATCTCTTGTATCATAATTCAGATTATATCATATGCACAGATTTATTTATATAATTAATGCAGTGTTCACCCAAGATATCTTTTCTCTGTATAATCAAAGCATATTCCTATCATATGTCTCTTTCATTTTACAACCAAAATCCATTTAGCCATATATATATTCATATATACTTATCATGTTTCCATTATAGTGTTATTACAGATCACTTACCTTAGTTCATTTGAATATTTATTCTCTGAAATTTTGGTTTCATGAATGTTTCAGCCAAATTCTTTTGATTTGAATAAATTAAAGTTTATATTGATGTTATGCTTCCTTTACTACTTTTTAATCTGTTCATAGATTATTGCCACAGTCTTTGGAAAAATTATGAATAAGAGTGAATAATTTCATGAAGCAATATAGTTAATGTGTAAATGATACAGTCATTTAAAATTGTCCTTTCTTATTTGTACCTTTCTCAATGGTCAGTATCATGGTTTTACTCTTGTCTTATTCAAAGGCTTTTTATATATCAGAACAATATGTAATAATCCTTGAAACAAACTAGTTCAAGCAGAGATATGGTCTCAGTCTACCCTCCTTTTAATTAATAGACTAACTAAGGGAATATTAGTCAATATTATTGAGGAGTCCATCAAATCTTTAATACAAAGTACTCGTGGTGAGCTGGTGAGACTGGTCTGATTTGTCATATTTTCAACCAAAGCTGAAAAAGAGAAATGTAATAAATAGTTTCCACATCATTCTTTTGTTTGTGATACAAGATTTTAACCATCTGGTAGATACACCCACAAACAAAAGTTTATTGATGCTATGCTAAGAGAGAAGTTTTCAAACTAGGCTTTTAGAAGATAGTTCACTCCTCCCCCTCTCTGTTTCGTTACTTTAGTGGAGCAGTAATTTGCCCTCTTTGTTTAGAAATACATATCTGGCAGAAAATGTTAATGAACTTTTGCGGTGAGTGTATTTGAATGTACCTAAATTAATGTGGGAACTAGGAGCATGGCCATAGATAATAGCAAGGCAGTTGATTCCAGGAATTGGCACCAGGTGGATGGAGAGGGAAGACATTAGTTAACCTTTTGTCCTATCATGTAGGAAGGTCTGTTACTACGAGTGTAGACTGAATAATTTTCCAAAGTCCACTTGTACATGTATTAATTAAATACAGAAATCTCAATTTGCAATAATTTTAAGCAATGTTCAGTAATTAAGATTCCTTATGGTAGTTCCTGGTGAGAAGGAATGAAGAACTCTAATGGAGAAATCTATAGCCAACTACAATAAACATCAATAACGATAAAGGAAGAAAAAGGTTTAAGCCTATTTTCTGTTAGCTGCAATGAAATGACCAATTGACTGCAATTAACATTAATGATAACAATTGGGGAACCAGAACAGTAAGAATATATTGTGGCTCAGTGTAGCAATTCCTATCTCAAACAGAGACTGAGAGAAAAAGAAAGAAAAAAAGAGAAGCACCCCCACAGTCTGTCAGTCACTCACACAGCCATTCTACATTCCCCCATCACATACACAGCCACCTCATTGTGACAGTTACACACAGCCAGTCTCTCCATCACATATATAGAGCCACCCCACAGGCTCTCCATCACCCCCCTCCACATTGGTCCTCCATTACATCACTTAGTCCCCATCCCCTGTTGCTCTATCTGTCTCTCACACACACACACACACACACACACACACACACACACACACACTCTCTCTCTCTCTCTCACTCTCTCTCTCTCTCTCACTCTCTCTCTCTCTCTCTCTCTCTCTCTCTCTCTCTCTCTCTCTCTCTCTCTCTCTCTCTCTCTCTCTCTCTCTCTCACTCTCTCTCTCTCTCACTCACTCACTCTCTCTCTCTCTCACACACACACACACACTCACACACACACACACACACACACACACACACACACACACACACACACACACACACACACACACACACACACACACACACACACACACACACACACACACACACACACACACACACATATCTGGGTGAACAATGCCTATTTCTAGGTAACTCCCGTAAACATAACCTTTAGGCAGCATGTAGTTAATCTTGATCTTTCATGTTGATGAATTTATCAATCAATAAATGGATTCAGTGCACTGTCCAGAATCCAGAATTTTCAATAGTATAAATAAATCATACATTACTTCCGTTTTTAGTTCACGCAGAAACTACAACGTAGCTTAACCAGACTCAACCATCAGGTTAAACTTTTGAAATTTAAAAATCTTTATATATTATATCAATATGAGAAATTCCTCAAAGGAGGGATTACAGTAACGCTCCTGACGGTCCTGTGACTATCTTTATTATTATTATTATTTTTTTTTTTTTTTCTATTTTTTTTTTTTAAATCAGCATTGGCGATTAAATGTCTTGTACATTACGGTGAAAGGAAGAGTTTGGAACAAGACAATAAAGTGAAGTTAGGAGTAAAAGCAGATTGCCAAGCAAGACAAATATGTTGTTTTGACCACACCTTGCATTTTACGTAAATTGATTGGTCTTTTGTTTATTTACGTTAATGATTATACTATATTTTTTCATGACCAAATGGTTTCTTATATTTCTTATAGGTATATATATATATATATATATATATATATATATATATATATATATATATATATATATATATATATCTTTGGTACTGCTATTTATGGTGAAAGGGATCACTTATGTCATTGTTTAGTGTGTACATATTTTTTTTTTCTTTGGTAAGACAATACTGAAGTAATGCCTCAAATTGGTTCATTGTGAATTAGATCTGTCACATACAAAACGGTTTAAATTCCACCAGCCATTAGCTTGGAATCTGGAGAAGCAGCTGTTCCCTCATTAAGAATTTTAACATTTTCGAGGCTTTCGGAGCAAAATAATGCTGTTGACATGACGGGTAAAAAGGGAATGAATTCAGTAAGGTAAGAAGGTACACATACATTCATAGAACTTCACGAGAATTTGTATGCGCATAAGATTTCAGCCGACATAGCATTTATACCTATTTTATTCATATAGCATGTCTTGCCATCTTGAGGAGGAATATCACTCTAAGAACACTCCCTTCCTCGATCTAGTACTAGGTCTTGTCTTGGATTATTTTCTTCGTAATATCTTAGGATGGTACTAAATTGAGCTATGGCCGAATTTGTTCCATATCAAATTAAAGGATTGAGGAAATAAAAGTGTATCATAAGTGCAGTAATTGTCATTATTAATATGATAATGATAGTAATAAGTAGCTAGGAAATATACAGAATATTAAGATCATCATGATCACGAATCCCTACTAATTCATGATTCGTGTTAAATGACTGTCCATGAAGTTCTGCGGCCGCTCATCCAATTGCAACTTGAAGATATCAGGCCGAGCGTAATGGCCAACGACGTCCATGTCGTAACGAGCTCGAATAATGTCATCCAGGTCGATCTCGGCTTTTATCAGCGCCTCCTTGTCGTACACAGGGCCGGCCAACGGCTCTCCCATGGGCGAGTAGATGACAGACCCCCCACGTATTGTAGGCCTATCGGTTGGGAGCCCCAAAGCCGCGCTCGTCTCCTCGGAGGGGGGAGGCTGGTACTGACATGCGCTAACCAGGAACATGCGTCCTTCGTAGGATATGTGTTTCATGCTCGTTTGCCAGATGTCCCTTTCATCTACGGTGGGTGCGCACCAAATCTGGATGCCTTTGGCGTACATGGCGTAGCGTAAAAGGGGCATGTAATTCTCCCAGCATATGGCAGCTCCGATCAGCCCAGCGGGTGTTTTGACGTGCGGCAAAGTGGACCCATCGCCACGACCCCAAATCAACCTCTCGCTGGCCGTTGGAAGCAATTTCCGGTGCTTAGCGACGACCTCACCCTCATCAGAAATAAAGAGAGCGGTGCAATACAATGTGGAGCCACCACGTTCGACGACGCCAACGACTATGAAGGTCTTCGCTCGTCTCGCCATCTTGCAAAGAGACTCCACTTCGGGACCCGAGAGATCCACTGCCTGCTGCCAGTACCTGAGGAACTCGTCTCTCCCTTCTGGCGTCCTGAATCCTAGCCGGGTGCCGAATGTCGATCCTTTGGGATATCCTCCCAGGAGAGCTTCGGGCAGTACTAACAGCTTGCAGCCAGTCTCTATGATTTCAGGTTCATATTTAAGAATGTTTTCGACGGTGGCTGCAGAGCCGTTAGGACTTGTCCCAATCTGCAGTGCGGCAATGACTGTCTTCGGCATTGTTGTGGGAATTGATAAATTGTTAGATGGTGTTCCTGGGCAGTGTTTTTACACTTGAACCGGGCGAAGGCGTTTAAAGTACTCCCGATGGTCCCCTGTTACAAACCAAATAAATAATCGTAAGTGATCTAATGACTGTATATCAATGCATATAAACCAGGGGTGGCCAACTGGCCGATCCGTCGATCGCGATCGACGGGTCGATCGCAGCCTTAGTAAATTACAGTGCCATCCATCTCATTGGTTATGTAAGTGTGTGTGTACTTTATCCTTTTGATAAAGTACTAAAATATTTGCACACTCTCTCGACATAAAGAGAGCCTATAAGTGATAGAAATAACAATCACAAAGCTCTCAAAAGAAATAGATTTGATGCCACCCTTCAGGCTAAATATAAGAGAAATGTAAAAGTGCTTATCAAGTGTACAAAAACAAAACTATTTTAAAAACAAGTTCAAAGAATGTAGACACGACTCTTCCGAAACATGGAAACTGGTAAATACACTAGTGCCTAAGAAAGAAACTCGGCAGACTCACTTATCAACAGACAAACCGCCTCCACATTTCCACAAAATACAACGGGAATAAGGATCACTGCAAATACTTTCAGATCACAACCAGTATAAATAGAGACAAAAATACTAACAATAAAACACTTACGAGAAACAAATTCCGTAGGAGCGGATGGTATCGCCCATCGATTCATAAAGGATGGTCTACCTGCAATTGCGTACTATCTGAGTTATTATAAATACATCTATAGTCACCGGTACTTATCAATCACTCAGGAAGCATGGCATCATAACACCTATTTTCAAATCAGGAGATAGAGATGAGATAAACAATTACCGCCCTATTACTCTACTCACAGTAATGTCGAAAGTTCCTGAGAAAATAGTAGCAAAACAATTATCAGCTTTCCTGGAAGCAAATAACCTTCTATCTAACATGCAACATGGATTTAGAAGCAAGCTGCCAACCGAAACAGGATTACTGAAAATCACAAATGAAATCTATAACATAGACAATAACCAAATAAACTTGCTATGTGTGATTTGTCGAAGGCCTTTGACAAAACTAAGAAAGCACGGAATTGATAACTATTGGTTTAGAAATTACTTATCCGCCAGAACTCAGTCTGTCAAAATACGTGAAAATCTATCATTAAAACAAGTCTCATTTGGTGTTCCACAAGGCTCCATATCAGGCCCAATTTTATTTACTATATTTATTAATGACTTGTCGACAGTTGCAAAAAAACTCAGTTTCTCCACGCAGCCTCTGTAAACAATTTAAACAAATTAATAGAAGATACTAAACAGACTCTCACAGAAGCAAAGAGCTACTTTGATAGAAATGGTCTGAAACTTAATCCACAGAAAACACAGTTCATTTTCATAGGCAGCCGTCAAAACATTGCCAAAATCCCCACAGATACAACTATAGAATTCGGAGGTTGCTACATTAAACCAAGCACCTTAGTTAAAAATCTAGGAGTATACATAGACAGATACATGGCTTTTGAAACACATATTGACTACATTTACAGGAAGGTAATGGGACCTTGATATACATAAATTACATAAAAGACAAAATCCCTACAAAAACAAGAATCACTGTCGTACAAACACTAGCCCTCAGTATCATTAAATACTGCCTAAACATCTGGGGTTCAACAAACAAAACACAAATACAAAAAACGCAAAAACTACAAAATTTTGTATTGTATACAAATTCGACCATATGACACCACATAAACAAACTACAATGGTTAAAAATCCAACAAAAATACAATGACGACACAAGTATACTAATCCACAAAATTATACAAGGAAATTATCCACAGTGGCTTTTGCCTACAAAAACAATACCAGTTTAACAGGAGTCAAAACTAGTCAAAAAAAAAAAAAAAAAAAAAAAAAAAAATCTATGTCAAAAGATCAAATACGAAAACAGGGACAAGAAATATGCAAATCCGGGGACCAATGAATGGAACCATCTGCCACACCATCTTAGAGATATTTCTAACCTAAACATATTTAAAATAAAATTGAGAGAACATCTGAATTATCAATGTTTTGCTTGAACATCAAGCAAAACACGGTATTTCAATCACTTGTAATGATAATATTTTGTCTATATTAGCCACACATGTACTTTATATTGACTATGTTAATACTGTTATTGTACAATGTAAATACTATACATGTAAATAGAATAATCATTGTAATTAATGGAATGAAATATTTTGAATTTATTTGAATTCTCTCTCTCTCTCTCTCTCTCTCTCTCTCTCTCTCTCTCTCTCTCTCTCTCTCTCTCTTCCTCCTTCCTCCTCTCTCTCTCTCTCTCTCTCTCTCTCTCTCTCTCTCTCTCTCTCTCTCTCTCTCTCTCTCTCTCTCTCTCTCTCTCATTCCATATAATTAGGCCTCCAAGGGCAACATAATGATGGGTATTTGGAGGTAAAATTGAGTCTTGTAGATCGCATAAAGGTAACTGGAAAAGTAGATCACGGCAGTCAAAACGTTGGCCACCCCTGATATAGACATTTCATTTTATGAATTACCAAAAAATACATATGTCTGACATAAACACGGTTATTCACAATATAAAAAGGTACAGATTTTGCAAACAATGTTCTTTAAAAAAAAAATAAAAAAAATAGTACTGTTAATTAATTTCGAAACAACTGAATGGCATTGTCACTTCAGTAAAAGCTCCCATTAGTAACTTACCTATTGTCAACCTGTTGCACGATCAGGAGAGAAGCAGACACTAACTACTGGCTATTATTATTATTGGGTGTGCGCGGTCTTGTAGACGAGGAATGGTTGCCAATGCGTAAATACGTTCTCACATGACATTAAAAAGATCATGCGCAAGGAATTTTGTTGCTGGATCTTTGTGAGTGATAGTTGCATATTGGTCAATTCAGTAGTTCAAGCTGTTAGATTTAATAGTTCGTTATAAAATCGCCATATGATGAAATGGCATTGGATGGTAAATATATCTTATCAGTAGAAGTAGAAAAATATTTCATCAGTAAAAAGGTGTTAGGTTAGATAAATTGAAAATAACTCGCCAGAACCTACCTAATCTCTCTCTCTCTCTCTCTCTCTCTCTCTCTCTCTCTCTCTCTCTCTCTCTCTCTCTCTCTCTCTCTCTCTCTCTCTCTCTCTCTCCTCCATCTCCCTCTCTCTTTCCTTTTTCCTCTCC
>NW_028234428.1:4968119-4970619 GCF_977035675.1 Penaeus japonicus | reverse complement strand
TAATTATTTGGCATTGCCAGTGCAAATGAGTAACTATTTTGGGGATAAATCCAGTATCCTCCAATTATCAGCCACAAGGTAAACCGTTTTTGAAAATGACAGGATAAGCAAATTGAAAACATTTTTCTTCTTTGACACTTCCTCAGTTTATTGAAAATACCAAAGTCAGTTTAAACGATGTAGAAAAGGGCTGATATTTATTATATTCAGAATTCAAATCACTTGTAAAAGTAAAGCCATTTCAGCTGTACAAATTGGTATTTCTATTCCAAAATTTCCGAATATCGCTGTGTTACTAGATACTACAAAAGTGGTATTTTTGGATTCCTCTCACTCTGTACTATCCATATATAGTAGACTTTACCCATGATACCCATGCCCCAATGGCCTACAATCTGGGTCCTGATAGTAGGGGAGAGCATGAAGTAGATCTGGGAAACTGTGAAGTAATATGTGAATTCCAGGTATATTTTGTATGGAAAATCTTAACCCAATTACCTACCTAACTTTGCCTAGTTTTGAAGTAGGCCCTAGCCAAGGTACATAATTAGTTCTGTATAATCCTCACACTGTACCATGATGACAGTAACTGATACTTCGTCTCATATATTCCACAGGTTAGGCAACTAGGACCAATAATGACGTGACCACTCAATAAAGGCAATCTATAATTATACTGTAAACAATGGGGAATATTGCGCCATCTATTGAGAGAACAAAACTGCATGCAGGTAATTCATTGGGGGTTTCCAGTCCACAGCTTGTCAGTAGCTCTGAATATATAAACACAGCCATGATTGAATTTCAGGGCGAAGATGGTGGTTATTGAGGTATTTTGCACAAGGTATGTTACACAAAGTGCCCTGAATAGGAGGAGTCCAGGGGGTAAAGCCTCCCCTAGGTAATTGGGTTAAGATTTTGCATATGAAATATACCCCGAAATAGCACGACCCAGATTGTGGGGTCCAGGGGTGGTATCGCGCATTATATCCACTATATATGAATAGTAAAGGTTGAGAGGAATCCATTGATACCACTTTCAAGGTATTTAGTAATTCAGCGTTATTTGGTGGGATGGTGGGCTAAAAATGTTGATGGACAAATCAATGAGATTGTGTAAGACAGTGAAATCAATGCTGGACAATGATTTGAAAAGGAAAAGGCCTGGGAATAAAGATGATGGCAGAGGCATCAGTCAACATTTTGCCTACCAGCAGTGTTTGCATGTGACATCACAGCTATGTCTTCTACGATGATTATTTACTCTTTACAGGAAAAGGTTTGGGAAAAGAAGAAACAGGAAATACAGAACCATTGAAAGTAAAATTGAAGTTCAACAACAGTGGATTGGGCCATGATATTGGAGAGGAGTTCAAATTCCACTGGTGGGACCATGTGTTCAACAAAGCTGCCAAGAACATGACAGTCAGTGATGAGGTAAATTTAAACATGTCATTGACATGAGTGGCGAGAGTTGGTAATCTTATGTGTAAATCAAAGCATTACCATTTTTTGCTGTTGTTTAAGATGGACCTTTGATTTTGAAGAAACATTTTTTGGGAAAGATTTTTTTTTATACATGTCATCATCCATGTGTTGAGATTCATGTTACATAGTTCCATATAATTTTTGAAGTTGTGACATGCAAGCAAAGTAGATATTAGTAGATATTTTAGTAAAAATTGATACAAGAAACAAAAAATAATCTATGTTCCCAAAGAGGGTCTATTCTGTTGCAAAGCACACCTTTCCTATGAGATGATTTAGATAAGCTAACATACGTGTGTGTTATTGTGAGTGTGAGAGTGAGAAAGGGAAAAAAAAAAAAGAGTGAGTGAGTGATTGAGAGTGAATGAGAGAGAGAGAGTCTTTGTGTTTGTCTTTGTGCATGTGTATATGTGTGCAATTGAGTATATTTGCATGGATATGAGCATACATATATGTAAGCATGTGTATGTGATTTTTTTTGTTTTGTTTTAGAATCTTATCAACTATCTTTTCACCAGAATGGGTCAGTGGAGATCAACAGGAAGGAAGAGTTACAAGTGAGCAAAAAACTGTCTTCAAAGATGAACTTTTATAATGGCTTTGTTAAGGTAAGTAGTTTTTGTTTACCCTTTGTCACATGCATCAGTATAGAACAGTTTTAAGAGTATCAGTCATCTCTCTTTATATAGTACCTTCAAATTTCTTTTTATTGAATTAGGAAATTATGGTGGAAAATGTGAAAAGTGAACATTCAAGTAAGAAAATCATTGTAACTTGTTACTATATGATTACATGTAGTAATATGTAATATGTAGATAGATCTATACATACATACATACATACAGATGCATATAGAAGTAGTGTGCATGTAGAGGCAGCCATATCTGCAGTGAAAAGGCAGAACGCATTAACTCCAAAAATGCGATTTTTATGAATTTGTTATCTGTGGAATTGTCATTTAAAGACGAATTTGATACAACCATCATGGTGTCTGAATGTCAATAAAGGTATG
>NW_028234428.1:4955619-4960619 GCF_977035675.1 Penaeus japonicus | reverse complement strand
CCTTCCTCTTCCTCTTCCTCTTCCTCTTCCTCCTCATTCCTCTTCCTCTTCCTCCTCATCCTCTTCCTCTTCCTCCTCCTCATCCTCATCATCATCATTCCTCCTCATCATCATCATCATCATCATCATCATCATCATCATCATCATCATCATCATCATCATCATCATCATCATCATCATCATCATCATCATCATCATCATCATCATCATCATCATCATTCCTCCTCGTCCTCATCATCATCATCATCTTCTTCATCTTCCTCCTCATCCTCTTCCTCCTCATCATCATCATCCTCTTCCTCTTCCTCTTCCTCCTCATCATCATCCGTGTTGGAGGGCAGTCGGACGCCAGCAGTTGTTGTGAGCGAATGGTTCATTACGGTACGATCACCTTGGTTCACGCCATAGTTCGAAAGAAGATAGCACTATTCTTATCGTGACCAATATGTACTAGTACTCGGTGTGGACATGGTGTACTAATAACGTGGTAGTCAGTGGATCTGCCTGCACCTTACCTCGTGCATTTGGCAGTGACGGAAGACACCTCGATCCACTGCCCTCCATTGGCGCCGGGAACGGACAGTTTGATGGTTTGCCCGCTGAAACTGCTCATACAAGGGCAAAGCCTTCGTGCCCGATGGGCACTGCTCGACCGTGTGGACGTGGCTTAAGAATCACATTTCTTGAGCTCTGGGAGCTTTGTTGTCTTGATTTCTTCCTACCTCTAAAAAGTAAAGTTCACATGACTATGGGCACAAGTTGGTAGGTCAAAAGTTACTGGACTTTCTCGGTCTTCCCAAGAACACATGAAAAGTGCCTGTGGACAGAACGATCGGCAATTAAATTCCGTCATGCATGCCCATGGTTTCCCCCCCCAGTCAATAAATGGGCAGGTATGCCTGGGAGTACCAGTAGGTTGTCAAGTGTGGTATCATAAACATGGTGTCCATTACTATCACAACGCATTGTCTGGCACAAGATGCAGCATATTTTAAAAGCTAAGCATAGCTTGATAGCCCCTCTAGCCACTTGGCACCTAGTGATTTTGCTTTGCATCTACATGGGTATTGTGATGGTTTGCCACTCAAGTGTACAGCCTTGCATAAAGTTAAACTGCAAAATTACCTAATGTGATCAAGCAGTGAATGTTCACTATAAATTCTATACCAGTTTCTCTAGACTCCCAATACTTAGGTGACATCTAGGGATGCAGGTTTGAATGATCAGTGGGCAATATTTTAGTCTTCAAGTGTAATTATTAAAATTTTCAATCATCCTACCATGCCAATGTCTACAGGACAAAAGATTTCAGCAATTTCAATATATTGGCGTGTATAATCAATGGTCTTATTTGCAGTTGTATGTATATGCTTTAATGGGTCTTTTCCTGAATTTCAGTGTTTAACTTCTCAGGCAGAGAAGACTTTGGCTGGTGGATTGGATTTGGCCAACCTTATCCTTTAGGCATTTCCACAAACCTACAATTAGGCTCATATCTGAACTATTTTCAGGCCAATCAAGTACCAAAGTATAAGGGGATTTGAAACTTGGTTTTATGGGAAGGAACTCCATGCACGAATATTCATTCATGATCAGGAAACTAGGCATTCAGCACTATCTCCAGGTATATCTTGGATCAGTAGTACCATCCACAATCTTAAAATCAAACTATATGCCTTGGCCCAGGTTAATCTTCCAGCCTTGGTGTTCTGCTAATGACTATTGGTTACCAATGTTGCTAAGACCTCTCCTTTCAGCAAGGTTTCTAAAGCCAGAAACAGGAAATCTGGTGAAGGTGGCCTTACAAGACAATTCAGGTCAGTGGATGAGGAAAACTAGTACAGGTGAAGTAAAGCCAAATATGGATTATTTCTTGAATTTGTTAAATTTTGTTGGTAAATGTTGGACTGATCTACTTACATTTTTTTTTTTATAAGTGTAGGTACAGATGAACAGATGCAAGAAAACTGCTAAACCACCAAGTGTATATCAAAATACATGGTACAATATATTAAATTACATAGGATGATGTAAATACATTTTTTTCTAGACTATTTATTATGGAATAAAAAAGTAATCCGTTGTACATTCGAAACAAACTATATATATATTTTTTTTTTTACATACAAGAGCACTGAAAAGCATCCAAGTTTGACGGTAATATTTTTCAATAAAAAATAAGAGGGGGGTCCATTTTTTAAAGATATGGAAATCTTTTGCTCAGCTATTTGTAGAATCCATCCAACATCTGCAGATAGAAAGACAAGAGTTAGACTAAAGTTAGACCATCATACCTTATTTTAATTTAAGCACAAATGCTCTTAACTATTCTCATTTCCTAGAACTAATAGTAAAATTTATCAATGGAAATTCCTCAGTTCATACTTTTAAAATGTTGGGAAGTTAAAAGTTGCATCCACTCACAGGAGTGGTATACCAATAACATCACATTAATCTATGCACGAGAAACGCCTAGCTTGCCAAAAGGACAAACTGGAGCTGGTGTGCAAAATAGCTCTTCAAGGATCTTAGTGTAGACAACTAGAGGCAGTGGAAAGAATTTAAAATGGCCATGGGACACTTCAAAGTGAAGGCAAATTTGGGTTAGTTTCTAATCCAAAAGCTCAAATTAAAATTTGCCCATAAAGAATTATTTCAAGACTGCCATACTGCCCATGGGGATGGTCAAGAGTTAAAGATAAAATATACACAAAGTTTGAAGTATACTTGCCTTGCTCATTTTGCACACGATCAGAAATGTATAGTTCTTTACCTGAAAAGAAGACCTTTATTAGAAATACAATATCCCAAACATAAAAGCAAAGATATCCAATTACACAAATCTAAATATAATTAAAGTTACAAAGCAAATGTTACTGTCAATATACTTGAGAATGTAGAGAGGTTTCGTGTGAAGTTAAGCAAGATTCTTACTCCACATAGCGACCATTCTTTTACTCTTTGCACTAAAGATCTCCGCTCATTGCCATAATGACAAGTTGGAGCAGGGGTGCAATAAGCCTATCCACAAAATTTAAATACAGGTAATCGAGTTTCAACTCACCACTTAAGGGAACCATTCCCCACAAACAAGATTCAAAAGCTGGATCTACAAGAGATTTAATTTGCACTACATCTGGCCTGCATCTTTCAACCTGAAATGGGTAAATATCAAAGTATAAATTGGCTATCAAAATAGGTTTTAATTTCATTTACATCAATACTTTAATGATGCCAAAAATGTTGAAAAGTTTCGTGTGGTGCTTGGCGTAGTCCCAAGTCCACATAGCGACTATTCTCTTGTTCTCTGCACTAAAGAATCTCCATAACTTGACATTAGACCAAGTTGGAGCAGGGGTGCAATGTGAAGAAAAGTCTAGATAAAAAATGCATATGGAAGGCAACTAGCACATTATATTGAAAGAAAGAGGGGGGGAGGATTTAATTTCCCCTTTACCATATGGCTGAACTACAGTCTATTCCCATGAGCAAGCTAGTAGCAAAAATACAACTAAAGTTTATCACTTTGGTGGAAAAAAAAAAAAAAAAAAAAAAAGGTACAAGGTTACCAAAACAGTAACAGTTATATTGTAAAAGCCAAAATTCCTAAAGTGAATGCCACCATACTGTCATTTTACATTAAATTTTGTCATCTTTGACAACTAGACATAACTGTTTCCATCACAAGAGGATTTACACCAGCTTTACTGAACATTCTAAAAGTTGTATTTGCTATTGATTTCAAACTCTCAATATCTAGTTCTGGTATATTATGGGCACTTCAGGCAATGTATTCTTGGCAAAACTTTTAACGTTCTTTACAAGTTGAACTTACCATTTAATGTGGATTTCCATAATTTACACCACTATGGACCAGGGCTGGCATCAAAAAGAGGAGTTGCTTGTCCAATACATCCATCCTGAAGGGAAAACAACTTGTATTAAAAAAATTGAAACAATCAACATGAACCAATTGCAATTATATATCACTATTTAGATGTGAATATTGGAAGGTTTCGTGCGGTTCTAGGCGTGATTCCTAGTCCACATAGCGACCGTCCTTTTACTCTCTGCACTATTAATCTCCGCTCATTGCCATCAGGACAAGTTGGAGCAGGGGTGCAACACAACACAGTAAAATAAGCCAAAATATTTATGAAGTTACTTACCATTTAATACCACCACTGTTGATTCCCAACGTGTTGGATCAATCCTGGATTCTTGGCTGGTTTCATTCTCCAATATCCTAAAACAGATTAAAATATATTGATTTCAAGTGACCAAAAACAAAGGTTTAAAGGGTTAAAAAGTATCACTTATCAAAATGTCGAGAGGTATCGTGCGAATCTAGGCGTGATTCCTAGTCCACATAGCGACCGTCCTTTTACTCTCTGCACTATTAATCTCCGCTCATTGCCATAAGGACAAGTTGGAGCAGGGGTGCAGTCAAATATTTGCAGCGGTTCTACATAACTGATATTCAACATAATTACTAGTGCTTTTAAATTACCAATGAACTTAGCATGACAATCCTTAGAAACTTTTTTTTTTATTATTATTATTCTTTTAAAATCAAAGTTAATTATCATCCATCCAAAATTAATATACCAGATAACTTACCATTTTATTCTGAACTGAACTGCACTCTTAATAAAAGAAGGCTTTAGAAAGAATCTTGCCATATTACAATCATCAAGAACCTTGGATCACAAGTCAATAACCATAACAGGATTTCAAACTTTTGATCACCCAACATCCTGAAAGGAGGAGAAAATATTTAAATATAGTTGGAAAATAGTTAACAATTTTAACTTGAAAATATGAATGCATCAATTTTTAGCAATATGCTAATTGTATTATGTTGCATGAAGTATCTACCCTACTTCTTATTATTGTTATTATTATATGAATTTTCTTATAACTATTAATATTAGCAAACTTCCATAAAATAAATCTTTATGCATACAAAACCAAATCTGCATACACCTATAAATTCAAGA
>NW_028234428.1:4938119-4948119 GCF_977035675.1 Penaeus japonicus | reverse complement strand
GTGGACACCAGATTGCCGCAGGGCGCTATGTGAACGAAATAGGGCCTACAGGCTTTTCCATAATAATATCACAAATGAGAACTTTCGCAAATACAAACAAGCGAGAGCTAGGGCTCGTAGAACAATCAGACAAGCCAAAAGAGACTCCTGGCGAAGCTTTGTCTCTACGATAAACAGCAATACTAAAATTTCAGAGGTTTGGTCCACAGTCAATAGAATCAATAGAAAAAAACAATCAATAAAAATCAGAAACATCTTACATGAGGGAAATAATTATGATGAACCTAGAGACATTGCTAACACAATCGCCAGGCAGTTCTCTTATACAAGCAGCTCGGAAAATTACAACCCTGCATTCCTGACCACCAAGGAAGCAGCCGAGCTGCAACCAATTCACTTTGCCACAGGAGATGACTTTGATTATAATAAAGATCTAACTATAAATGAGCTTGTCCGAGCCCTAGAAGCCTGTAGAGGAACATCCCCAGGCCCCGATGAGATTCGATATGAGATGATAAAGCATCTTAATCATGATGACATGATTAAGTTGCTAGAAGTGTACAATGATATTTGGAAAAGCCAGACTTTTCCAAATTCATGGCACTTCGCCCACATCATTCCCATATTGAAAGGAGGGGGAAATCCCAGATCCGCCATCTCTTACCGCCCAATTGCGTTGACAAGTTGCTTATGCAAGGTCATGGAAAGAATTGTTAATAGTAGGCTATTGCATTTTCTAAATACCAGAAATTTACTAGTTGACGAGCAGTGCGGCTTCCGAAAGGGACGTCAAACTCTCGATCAGCTAGTAAAACTGGAAAGTCATATTCATGAGGCATTTGCCAAAAAGCATTTTTTGATATCAGTATTTCTAGACATAGAAAAAGCCTACGACATGACTTGGCGACATGGCCTACTCAGAAAACTTTATGCTTTCGGATTACGTGGAAACTTGCCTTGTTTTATCCAAAATTTCATTTCTGACAGAACTTTTTCTGTCAAATTATTTTCTGACAACGTCACTTTCTCGGACATTTTTGTCCAGGCAAACGGGGTCCCACAAGGAAGTGTCTTGTCTCCCACATTATTTTTATGTATTATAAATGACATTTTACCATCTCCTCCTCGGAATCTTAAATACTCACTGTACGCCGATGATTGTGCATTATGGCACTCCAGCAATAATGCAGAATTCTCGGCAAATCAGATCCAATTGGCACTGGATATGATTCATAACTGGGGCCTCCAGTGGGGTTTTAAGTTTTCCATTAGAAAAAGTATTGGCGTGGTTTTTACACATAGGAGAAAGCCCAACATCAGGCTAACTCTAGACAACCATCCAATACCCATTCAAAATTCAGCTAGATTTCTTGGACTACTCTTTGATAGTAGATTGAATTGGAAAGACCACATTGGTCAATTAAAGAATAAATGTCAAAAAGCACTCAATTTATTAAAGTGCATCTCTGGACACAAATGGGGAGCTGATAGAAAGTCCTTACTGATGTTATATAAATCCCTGATTAGATCTAAAGTAGATTATGGGTCAATCGTGTATGGCTCGGCAACGAGCTCAACTCTGAAAGGTTTGAATGTTGTGCAGAATGCGTGTTTACGCGTCTGTCTTGGAGCCCTTAAGTGCACTCGCACCGAGCGCCTAGAGGTAGAGTCGGGAGTACCTCCCCTCCGTCTTAGACGCGGCCAGCTTGCGCTGACCTATGCCGCAAAGATAGCCAGGCAGCCCCAACATCCCAACAGGGATGTTTTGCGCCGGCAGGTAGGGCCCCAGTATCGCGGCGGGAAGCCGCTGGGCAATAGACTCCATGACCTCACAGAAAAAGTCGGTATAGATCTCTCTACCATCGATACCCTGGTTCAGTCAAATATAGCACCGTGGGAAACACCCAAGTTTTCTACAGTTGTAGACTGGCTACCATCAGCCAAAGCCACGGTGTCGGAGGTGGAGGTACGCCAGAGGTTCAGAGAGATCCTAATTAAACATCTTTCCTTTTTTCATTTATATACCGACGGGTCCAAGACAGACGAGTGTGTGGGAGCGGGTGTATGGTCGACTGAATGTCAGTTGAGATTTCGATTGCCGAATCATACATCGATCTTTCTTGCCGAACTTTTTGCAATAGATAAAGCTTTAGATTTTGCCCTATCGACGACCCACGATAGAATAGTCATTTTTTCAGACTCGTTAAGTTCAATTAAAGCCATTAAATCACTAGAAACCACCTATAATGAAATACAGGGTAATATCATTCGTAAAATGCATAGTGCCAATAAATCAATCAAACTGATATGGGTACCTGGACACTCGGGTATCCATGGTAATGAACAGGCTGACAAACTAGCCGGGTCGACTGGCGATCTGGAGCCTGGTATTATCCGCACAGATCTCAGGTGTTTTGTCTCTTTTATAAAAGCAAAAATCCATCTCCTGTGGCAGAGTGAGTGGACCGACCTCACAATCTACAACAAAAACAATCTCACAATAGAACAGTGGGACACATCCTACAGAAAAAAACAGAAGGGAGGAGGTGGTGTTGGCCCGAATAAGGGTCAATGCTACAAGATTAACACACCTCACTCCCTATATGGAGAAAAATTTCCCTCCAATATGTACCACCTGCAATAGAACCATGTCAATAAATCATATAATCATAACATGCCCAAATTATAATCAACAAAGACAGAATTTAAAAAATTATTTATATATAAAAAGCATAAATTTTACCATCTCAAACGTGCTATCAGACAACGAAAAAATAATAAGTAAAGTAATCACTTTTCTAAGGGAGACAAAACTTTATGACCTTATATAGATTGATAAAATAAAATGGAATCATTGGCTTAATAACCTTGGCCTGTGCCGCTGGTTGATAGCCAATAAATCCAACAAGCAAGCAAGCAAGCAAGCAAGCTCTGATCCTCACACACATTCGTGTCTGAGACCTTGAAGAGCTCACACCTTGTTGAGAACACAGCAGCAACAAAGTGAAAGTCTTGTGCCACTTGAGTTACCCTGGGTTACGGGGCCTCTTGTCACACTTGGCATTTGTTGTTTCTGCGTTATTTAACGTAAGAAAGTAAAGTAAATACTGTTTTTACAGACTTTTTGCACTTTTAGTGCTTTGCCTGCACCCTCTGTGCTTTTGTTTTTGCAGGTGACACGAGAGTATAGTAGTAGTAGCCAGCCCCCACCCCAGACCCGCAGTACTCTTCTACCACAGGGTAGCCCTTACGGGCTGTGACCCCTGGGTAGGGAGGCCCAGTAGTCTGGGGCGTCCTTTGGGCGCAACTTTTTTCTTTCCCTGATTTTTTTCCATTTTTACGTGTGACCTTCCTGAGCCTACCGGAGTTTACCTTGTAAGCTCCAGTATTCGCTTGGGGGGTGGGCATTTTTCTTACCGTCCCTCGCATTTGGCAGGTTCGGCGGTAGGGAAGTGTCTTCCACACAACTCCGATCCCTTAGTTGGTACTGGAGAACGCAACCAGGCTTCCACTAGGGGGGGGCGAGGACGTGTAACGACAAGACTGTTTATTTTTTTGTATCCTCTCTTAGCTATTGGGATTAGGTTGATACAATAGTTAAGGGAAAGGCAGTCCTCTCAGGACAACGGGCTTTGGCCCAGGGTTCGGACCTGGTCCGACACCCGAGTATGATTGATCCCCCGGCTACCCTTCCTCCTCCCCAAGGAGGAGGGGCGACTCCTAAACTTTCTAAGACAACTTTGACCAACAATGGAACCCCGACTAACGACCGACCCAGAAGACCATTTATTGATATCCCTCCAGAGAACGCAAGGTGTGTGAACATACGATGCGTGAATGAAAATCAATCGCTGAAAAATGTCAACCCCTTTATCATTAAGAAGGTCCTTGATGGTCAAGTGGAAGGCACTTTTGATTTTGTCCGAAAACTGCGAGATGGTAGCCTCCTTGTGAAAGTACAATTTAAATCTCAGGTTAAGGATTTGCTTAAACTGACGCAAATTCATGACCTTCAAGTTAAAGTAACTATTCCTGTTGGCCCAAATACCTGTAAGGGAGTAATCTTTCACAGGGATTTGAGGACAATGGAAGAAAGGGAAATTCTTGAGGCCATGAAAGACCAAAGCGTAGTAGAAGTAAATTGTATGACAAAGAAAGATGGAGATGTGCGAGTAAAAACCGGATTGTGTTTCTTGACTTTTTCCTTACCCAAAATTCCAAGTACTGTAAAAGTTGGATATGAGATCGTCCAAGTTCGACCCTATATCCAAAAACCAATGCGTTGCAATAGATGCCAAAAATTTGGACACACCTCATTACGATGCAATGATAAAGATACAGACAAATTCATGTGCGGTAAATGTGCTGGAGCCCATGATACTACTACATGCAAGGAAAAGACACTCAAGTGTGCTAACTGTGGAGGTCCCCATCAGTCAGGCTCTGCTGAATGCAGCAGCCTGAAGACGGAGACTGAGACATTGGCATACATGAGAGAGCACGATGTTAGCTACCGTGAGGCCAAGAAGAAAGTTGACGGTTTGGCAAGCAAACCCAATACTTCTTACGCCTCAGCAGTAACCAACAACGTTTCCAATGCAAACAGTATTAATCAGCAGCTCGCAGCTAAGGACCAGGAAATTTCCGAATTAAAGGAAACAGTTAAAAATTTAATGAATCAAGTTAAAGAATTGACTAAAACAATAAAGGAAATTGCTGAATCAACCCAGCAAAAAAAGCATCATAAGGAGGATGATACCAAATCACAATCTGGATCACACCTCTTAGTCCAGGCGACCCCTACTAGAACTTCGTCTGGTGGTAGTTCTGCTCGTAAGAGCAGATCATCTTCTGCCGGGCGTCTCTCTAGCAGAGGGGAGCAGTCTATGGAGGCTACTGTCTCCAAAAATTCCCGAGAGAGGCCCTCGGGAAGCGAGGGAGAGGAGGAGGCGCCTCCCTCCCAAAAAAAGAAAATTAAAACCGGCGGACAAGGCACTTCCAAACCCCATAAAACGTAATCCACGCGTATACCATCATACAATGGAACTGTCGAAGTCTTAGATCAAAAATAAACTCCCTTAGATTATTAGCCTCGTCCTATGCTCCCGATATTATCGTTCTACAAGAAAGCCACTTAAACGACCAAGTCTCTGACGAGGTCGTATCGCTAAGAAACTACCATCTTTGTAGAAAAGACCGAGAGGGAAGGGGTGGAGGCGGAGTCGCCATGTACATCCACCAGAATCTCCCTTTCACTGAAGTGACGATTAATTCTACTTTGGAACACGTCGCATGCAAAGTAAAATTCAATAACACGTATCTGACTATATGCTCAGCTTATTGTCCACCAGATAAAATGGTAATCTATGATGAGCTTTTTGCTATTCAGGACAGTCTGCCAAATAACAAATTAATTTTAGGTGATTTTAACGCTCATCATACGTCATGGGGTTCCCTGCGGGTGAATGGTAGAGGTGAGCAAGTAGTTAAGTTGATCAACGACTCTGATCTGGTTCTTCTAAATGATGGTAGTCCAACGCGAATAGACGATAATACCGGTAATTTGAGCTTTATTGACCTATCATTGGTCTCTTCAACACTAGCAGCCAAGTGCCTGTGGCACACCATTGACGACTCGTTGGGAAGCGATCACCTTCCTATTTGTATTCAATATTCATGCGACACCACGAGGACGCCTTCAGCACCCAAATTTAACGTAAAAAGAGCAGATTGGGTCGCCTTCACAAGGAGCGTCAAGCTCGAAGTTGTTGGAGAAACCATTGATGATAAAGTAAACAGTGTTCAAAATTGTATTATAAATGCAGCAATGGCAACCATCCCTAAGACATCGACAGATAGCGTTAAGCATAGAGTTCCATGGTGGACACCAGATTGCCGCAGGGCGCTATGTGAACGAAATAGGGCCTACAGGCTTTTCCACAATAATATCACAAACGAGAACTTTCGCAATTACAAACAAGCGAGAGCTAGGGCTCGAAGAACAATTAGACAAGCCAAAAGAGACTCCTGGCGAAGCTTTGTCTCTACGATTAACAGCAATACCAGCATTGCAGAGGTTTGGTCCACTGTCAACAAAATCAATAAAAAAAGAACATCATTAAAAATCAAAAACATCACTCATGAGGGAAATGAATATGATTCACCTAGAGACATTGCTAACATAATCGCCAGGCAGTTCTCTTATACAAGCAGCTCGGAAAACTACAATCCTGCTTTCCTGACCACCAAGGAAGCATCCGAGCTGCAACCAATTCACTTTGCCACAGGAGATGACTTTGATTATAATAAAGATCTTACAATGAACGAGCTTGTCCGAGCCCTAGAAGCCTGTAGAGGAACATCCCCAGGCCCCGATGAGATTCGATATGAGATGATGAAGCATCTTAATCATGATGACATGATTAAGTTGCTAGAAGTGTACAATGATATTTGGAAAAGCCAGACTTTTCCAAATTCATGGCACTTCGCCCACATCATTCCCATATTGAAAGGAGGGGGAAATCCCAAATCCGCTATATCTTACCGCCCAATTGCGTTGACAAGTTGCTTATGCAAGGTCATGGAAAGAATTGTTAATAGTAGGCTATTGCATTTTTTAAATACCAGGAATTTACTAGTTGACGAGCAGTGCGGCTTCCGAAAGGGACGTCAAACTCTCGATCAACTAGTAAAACTGGAAAGTCATATTCATGAGGCATTTGCCAAAAAGCATTTTTTGATTTCAGTATTTTTAGATATAGAAAAAGCCTACGACATGACATGGCGACATGGCCTACTCAGAAAACTTTATGCTTTCGGATTACGTGGAAATTTGCCTTGTTTTATCCAAAATTTCATATCTGACAGAACGTTTTCTGTCAAATTATTTTCTGACAATATCACTTTCTCGGACATTTTTGTCCAGGCAAACGGGGTCCCACAAGGAAGTGTCTTGTCTCCCACCCTATTTTTATGTATGATTAATGACATTTTACCAGCTCCTCCTCGGAATCTTAAATACTCACTGTACGCCGATGACTGTGCATTATGGCACTCCAGCAGTAATGCAGAGTTCTCGGCAAATCAGATCCAATTGGCACTGGATATGATTCATAACTGGGGCCTCCAGTGGGGTTTTAAGTTTTCCATAAGAAAGAGTATTGGAGTGGTCTTTACACATAGGAGAAAGCCCAACATCAGGCTAACTCTAGACAACCATCCAATACCTATTCAAAATTCAGCTAAATTTCTTGGCCTACTCTTTGATAGTAGATTAAATTGGAAAGACCACATTGGTCAGTTAAAGAATAAATGTCAAAAAGCACTCAATTTATTAAAGTGCATTTCTGGACACAAATGGGGAGCTGATAGAAAGTCTTTACTGATGTTATATAAATCCCTGATTAGGTCTAAAGTAGATTATGGGTCAATCGTGTATGGCTCGGCAACGAGCTCAACTCTGAAAGGACTGAATGTTGTGCAGAATGCATGTTTACGTGTCTGTCTTGGAGCCCTTAAGTGCACTCGCATTGAGCGCCTGGAGGTAGAGTCGGGAGTACCTCCCCTCCGTCTCAGACGCGGCCAGCTTGCGCTGACTTACGCCGCTAAAATAGCCAGGCAGCCCCAACATCCTAATAGGGATGTTTTGCGCCGGCAGATAGGCCCACAGCACCGCGGCGGAAAGCCTCTGTGCAATAGACTCGAAGACCTCAAAGATAAAGTCGGTATAGATCTCTCTACTTTCGATACCCTGATTCATTCAAATATAGCGCCGTGGGAAAACCCCAATTTTACCATTGTGGTAGACTGGCTACCATCAGTCAAAGCCACGGTACCGGAGGAGGAGGTACGCCAGCGGTTCAGAGAGATCATTATTAAACATCTTTCCTTTTTTCATTTGTATACCGACGGGTCCAAGACAGACGAGTGTGTGGGTGCGGGTGTATGGTCGACTGAATGTCAGTTGAGATTTCGATTGCCGAATCATACATCGATATTTCTTGCTGAACTTTTTGCAATAGATAAAGCTTTAGATTTTGCCCTATCGACGACCCACGATAGAATAGTCATATTTTCGGACTCACTAAGTTCAATTAAAGCTATTAAATCTTTAGAAACTACCAAAAATGAATTACAGGGTAATATCATTCGTAAATTACATAGTGCCAATAAATCAATCAAGCTGATATGGGTACCTGGACACTCGGGTATCCATGGCAATGAACAGGCTGACAAATTAGCCGGGTCGACTGGTGATCTGGAGCCTGGCATTGTCCGCACAGATCTCAGGTGTTTTGTCTCTTTTATAAAAGCAAAAATACATCTCCTGTGGCAAAGTGAGTGGACCGACCTCACAATCAGAAAAACCAAATATACAATAGAACCTTGGGAAACAGCCCACAGGAAAAACAGAAGGGAGGAGGTGGTGTTGGCCCGACTTAGGGTCAATGCCACACGACTGACACACCTCACTCCCTATATCGAAAAAAATTTCCCTCCAATATGTGGAGAATGCAATAGTATCCAGACAATACCCCACATATTAATATCATGCCAAAATTACAATAGACCAAGACAAAAAATCAAAAACTTCTTACAAATTAAAAATATAGAATATAATATAAACAATATACTATCAGATAATGAAAAAATAATTAGTAAAGTAATCACTTTTCTAAAGGAGACAAAACTTTATGACCTTCTATAGATTGATAAGATAAAATGGAATCATTGGCTTAATGACCTTGGCATGTGCCGCTGGTTGATAGCCAATAAATCCAACAAGTAAGTAAGTCTGATCCTCACATCAATTATCTGTACATTGACAATCCAAACTTCCTTATTTCACGCATAGAAGGTGACATCTTCCACCACCTCAACAGGTTATGGGCCCAGCACGCTTCCACTGCTGTGCGATTCTTGGGTAGTGAAGTAAGTTCATAGGTGTTGTTGTCCTGTAGTGAAGCAATCTCCTCATCCATGGCTTTCTTCCATTGATGTCCCTCTGGAGATGCTATTGCTTCTTGGTAGGTGACTGGTATTTGGTCATGTGACATTCGATAGCAGTGATGTATAAAGCTAGTATGTGTCACGCTGGAGATACTGTCGTCTTGATCATCTGTAACATAGTCATCTAACCTTGAGGGTTTCTTTCTTTCTCTGGATGGGTATCTTCTTTCTGTATCTTCATCCACTGGTATTCCTTCTTGGTCTTTAGCTGGACATTTCCTGTCCCCATCAGCGTCAGCTGGCGTCTCATCTTGGGCCGCTTGAAGTGGTTTTTGCTGGAGCCTCGTCTCCACCAAAATGTGGTCGTCACTCAAACTTTGCTCGGCACTTGAGGATTCTGTCTTACAAGATGAGTTATCCACAAATTTGACTATTCTTACCTTTCTTATAGTCTGAGTATCAGGAAAGTATATCAAGTAGGCTGGACTTTGATCATCATAGCCCACAAATACTCCCTCCTTACTCCTTGGATCTAGTTTCTTACTCTCTTGTTCATATGCAAAACATCTTGTTCCAAAGATATTCATTTTGCTTATGTTTGGCCGTCTTCCAGTAAGCATTTCTACTGGGGTCTTTTGAGTCCTGGGGTTATAGCACCTATTCCTGATGTAACAGGCAGTCTTCACAGCATAACTCCACATATCTTTAGGTAATTTTGACTCAATCAGCAAACAGCGAGCCATTTCAAATATTGACCTGTGTGATCTCTCAACTGTGCCATTCTGATGTGGTGAATAAGGTGCAGAGAACTCTTGTCTAATCTTGTTCTCTGTTAAGAGTGTTCTGAACTCCTTGTTCGTAAACTCTGTTCCGTGGTCACATCTTAGGCGTTTAATTTTCCCATATGGTGCTGTTTCTGCAAGGTATCTTTTCATAGCTGTCACAGTATCACTCTTACTTTTAATTAGGTAAATTCTAAGAGCTCCGGAGTAGTCATCAATAAAGGAGATGCTGTACCTGTAACCTCCTCGTGCTGGTGGGTTTACAGGAC
>NW_028234428.1:4928119-4933119 GCF_977035675.1 Penaeus japonicus | reverse complement strand
TATAATATATATATAATTATATATATATAATATATATAAAATTATAATGTATATATAATCTATGTATATGATTATAATATATATATAATCTATATATATAATTATAATATATATAATCTATATATATAATCATAATATATATATAATCTATATATATAATTATAATATATATATAATCTATATATATAATTATAATATATATATAATATATATATATATATATATATATATATGTATATATATATAATTATAGTATATATATATATATAATTATATTATATATATAATTATAATTATATATATATAATTATAATTATATATATATATATATATATATATTATATATATTTATATATATATATAATATATATATAATATATATATAAAATATATATATAATCTATATATATAATCTATATATATATATAATATATGTATATATATATCTTTATATATATATATATAGGCCTTATCTGCAGCGTCATTATCTGCAATAATTGCCAAAAACTCGCAATAACTTGCTGCCGTATTTCAGATTCTATTGCCAAAGAGCACCACCCGCCCACGCGTACCAACCTATCCTTTAGGGGCGCCAACACGCATGCGCGAACCATCTCCGAATGGCGAAAATGCCAAATATTTCCTGATTTTTATTTTATGTCGTCTCATTTAATCGTTTAAAGAGTATCTCAATGATGGTTTACAACAAAATTTATGTAACATTGAAGTAAGATTATGATGTATAATATACTGCATATTTCGAGACTCCAGTTCATGCGTGAAAATATAAAACAAATACCACCATATGTAGCCTTGATAAATGGGTGATAAATAATTGTTTGAATCCTTTGGCTTGGATTACATTTACTTTTTAACTCGTAAGAAACTGAATTTACTAAGTGTTTGACATGAAAAACATTTAAACAACAACAAAAAGTCTATTGGGTGTATTTTTATGTTCATTCTCAGGGCAGACTGGTAATCAAAGGCTATTGAAGTATATAGTCACAATCAGAGTAAGGCGTTCGAATTTGTTTAGATTTGATGGGCAGCAAAGGCTCTCTTCAGAGAAAACTGAAGTAAATCAAGTCGGTAACTCATGTAAAACAATAAAATACCTGAGTTTAGTATTATTTACTGTGATAACCTATAATGTTTGCAAATAATAATAATTTTGTGTGTTGTGCGATATCCATTTTAAACAAGACTTCTATAATACAAGCACAATATGCGAGGATAACTTTTGTTGCAATGAAAATATCATGAAAAGTATAGCATACCTAGGTGAATAAGCCTAGAATGAATATTGCTTTGATTGATGTGTCATGGAATGAATTCTATATTTACACAAATAAGATCTATTTACTGGCTGCTACTCTGCACAACTAGTTTTTTGAAGAAATAAACTTTTTTCATGCTTAAAGTAATATGTTGTTAACATATTCAGAATCACATTCCGATATGAATTACTAAAGCAAAGAAGAAATGTATTTTATGAACTTAAAAGTGTGTTTCATCAGAAGAAGCAAATAACTGTAAAAAAAAATGTTTTTCAAAGGCGCGCCACAGAGGCACGGGTCGCTCTGTGAGCATGACGGCTGGTTTTGTTCAAGCGGTACGATACTTTCGCCGTCGTACGTCCGGCAGTGCCCATGAAGTGAAATGATTTCAAGAAATTGCCGCTGCAGATAAGGCCTTATAGCACATATAAGCCGCAGCATCAGTGGCTGGCTACCAGTATAAAGTTTTCATACAGAATCTGCTCCGGCCATATTTTTATTAAAGAATCGTTGAAATAAGCTACAATTCAATTAATACCAGGCATAATAATACGACATTACATATGCTCTAATATGAATACATGTGCGGCAACAACATTGCCTATGCTGTAACATAACCGCATATGCTCTAACGATAGGGCATATGCACTGACGTAAAATTTGATGCAGCATATGCAGTTATGCATTTTGCATATTGTCACAACCCTAGTCATCATTGGGTTAATGTCCAAAATGCAGGGCTGCATGTTTATGGGGTAGATCTACAATGGGTTCACATCTTCCATTAATTGCGAATATGGGTCGACCAGAATCTAACCTTTACCTCTATAAACATAAATATAAGAGATAAAATACCCGATTGACCAAACCAAGGCAAGACTGACTAGAGAGATGTCAGAGCAGTGCATACAGGCTGGACATCGTATACCAAGATTATAGTGGGTTAAGCCTACATCACCCTACTTCCTGTCAAGCCTGGAATAGGAAAAGGGCTTGAACCAATACAAAATCAGGTTGCCACAGCCATTTTCGGTGTCTCCTAGTGGACTAAGGTTACCATCCATATGGTATCCCAGGACGCTCTCTACATATGATGCTTCGCTTGGCTAGGGTGTTAATACGTTTAAAGCCACATCCACACGGTCGAGCAGTTACCGTCGGGCACAAAGGCTTTGCCCTTTGTACGAGCAGTTTCAGCGGGCAAACCATCAAACTGTCCGCTCCCGGCGCCAATAGAGGGCAGTGGATCGAGGTCTTCCGTCACTGCCAAACGCACGAGATGCGGATCAAAGTTTCATTTTCCTCCTGCAATTCACGTAGGATTGCCAGAGCTACCCATTCTCTGCAACCACTCTTTTTAATGCAGCCACCAATTATGATAGAATACAGTGCTATCTTCTTTCGAACTATGGTGATCATACCGTAATGAACCACTCGCTCACAACTACTGGCGTCCGACTGCCTTCCACCACAGATAGCGGTGTGGATACCTACGCGGGCATAGTCTGCAGACTTTGCCCTGCCAGGCAAAGCTCGACCGTGTGGACGTGGCTTAAGAGCTCCAAGAGCATTTATTGATCAGCAGCATGAACGGATTGTAGTAATGTAGAAAACATTTGGCCATATTCCTTTGTTTTATCACCAACTATTCCATATGCATGCAAATCAAATAAATTTGCAAATAGCAAGGCAGCATGTCAATCACTTTTGACAGATGTGTCATTGCAAAGTCATTGCCATTTTTGTTTGTGGAAAGATTACCCATCATACAAGGAATTACCATGGCAACCGCTTGTGGTTGGGTAATAGAATTTGTACTAAAATGTGACCTCACACCAACACTTTCAGGATGGATTGACATTTATCGATTTATCCAATTTCATACTACCAGTTTTCCTACAATTTACCAAACTCATTAATTGAATAGGTTGATTAATGGTTTAAAGCTTGGACCAATGCATGGAAAAACCAAGTGCTAATCATCGATGATGTTGCATATTAACAAGGTACATTAAAGAATGTCAGTGCAGAAAGTGGTTTTGCTTTATATCCAAGCCAGGAATTGACATTTCAAAAATAGGTTTTATAGTCCATCTCTAGTGGGTGGCATTCACTATCTTTAAATATGGGGGGAGGGGGGATTTAATAAAAATGAAAAATAAAATTTAGTGTTAAAGTAACTACTTTATCTGATTACCATTAACAATTTAACTTTAAAAGTCTAAGCTAGAATATACATAATTGGGCAATTGGGTTCAACTGCCTTCTCCATGAGTGTTCTACTTTCATGACAAAATTCCATTACATATTAACAACCAATGTTTAGTTGGTTTTAATACAACTTCTATTAAAAAAAAAAATTCTATTATCTTTGTGGAGCAAGTTCACTTTGAAGGGGTGGTATATTTTCTATAGAAAAAAAATTATAGATCATAAAATGGTAAATGAAATTCCGATTTATGTTATTTATTTATTTATTTTCAGTTTTGCTAAGTAGACTCCAGCCATGTGACAGTTCCAAGTACCTGCAGAGTAAAAGAGGTTTAGTCTTTTGTAAAACTTCTGTTTACAACTTTTATTTTCCCAAAGCTATTGTCGTGATATTTTGTGTGCATAAAGTTATTGAAACAAATCCACACAATACTACACAATTTATTTATGCACGAGAAACGCCTAGCTTGCCAAAGGGACAAGCTGGAGCTGGTGTGCAATAATTGCATGAATCTTTCAATAGAAAATACTTGCCTTCCACCAAGTAGAGTAACTGTAGCTTAAAACTGAAGGTCTTGAAGATGCTACCACCTGCAAATTGGGAAAGCAGGTTAGTACCTTGATCACCAAAATAAAAAATATAAATAAACTTTAGATTATCAGTAAATAATATGTGGTCTTTCAAATTTATTTCAGAAGTCCAACATGTATGACAAACATCATTTACAACAAGGATATACTATACTACTGGCTCCTTTCCATGGAAACTTACCTCATGTTATAGCAGCAGTCATCTGCCCATGTCCAGGATTCTGAAAAATTAATTATAAATTAAATCTCAAAACTTCCATGTACCTCTTCCAGTTACAGCAATTTTAATTATTTGTCTCCTGCTATGAAACTAGCATGGCAAAATGCTCTATGCTAGGGATTAACACAGGAGTTACTCTTGCCAAAATGATGATTAGACGTATGGGATTCTCCCACTATCTTGCCCACCTGGCATACAATGCATCTTTCAATTATCTGATATTGCAAAGTTACTATGTATATCCATTTGTTGATAACATACCTTTCCATCTTCAATATCATGGCTTCATTCTAGTTACTCAGAACTTCTACTTCATACACTTCAGCTACATTCTGAAATAGAATTCAGTTTAGACAAATGGGGTCTTTGAAGGACATAATGGGAGTGGTTACTGGTTTCATTAAGTAAATATCGACATCAAATTCAGCCACCATTACCAAGGGAATTAAAAGGAGTCTTCCCACAACTAAGCCATAAACCTAAAGCTATATATATTAAAAAAAAATAAAGGGGGGGGGGGAGAGCATCAAAATTGTTAAATGTCGGGAGTGAAATGTCTCCTGCTATGAAACTAGCATGGCAAAATGCTCTATGCTAGGGATTAACACAGGAGTTACTCTTGCCAAAATGATGATTAGACGTATGGGATTTTCCCCACTATCTTGCCCACCTGGCATACAATGTTGTAAAGCCTTAAA
>NW_028234428.1:4903119-4920619 GCF_977035675.1 Penaeus japonicus | reverse complement strand
CAGTTTTCCTTCCTCCTCTTTTTCTCTTTATGTTATCTTCACTGTAGATGGTAATTTTTTTTTGAATTTGTTTATGATAGTACACAAATACTAAGAAAATATAAAGTTGTTATATGACTTCCCATGAAACTGCAATAGTTTTATCACACTGAGTATAAAGAAAATAATGAGCTGCTATGGACCCTGCAATACAATTTAAGTCGACTGCAACATTGATAGAGCTTGGAATATGACACATGGAAGTCTCACAATACAATAGAACACAAAAAAATGACAAACACAAAAAAGGCACTGGTATTATAATGTGTGAATGAAAGAAAGTGTAGAAGGATGTTGTGTGTCACATGAAGCTGAAATATAACCCATCTGGGATGCCACGTAGGTGGCACTACTACCTATCCTGGGGACTGGGCAAGTATATCTATCCCCCATCAGTCCTGGATTAATGATGATGATGATGATGATGACAATAATAATGATGATAATGATAATGATTTTAATGATGATAATAACAATAATTATATAAATAATATTAGTAATTTTTGCACTATAATAATAATAAGACTGACTACAATCTTAATCATGAAGATAGCAATAATAATGAAAATATAAAAAATTAAAGCAAGAATGAATGAATAGATATAAAAATAAATAAAAATGGTTAAATTCAACATGTTAATAAATGTTCATGATTTTATATGCTGATCATAAATACTTTCACAAAAGTCATGAAGTAAAAATTCAGGAAATA
Source organism: Penaeus japonicus (assembly GCF_977035675.1). NCBI lineage: Eukaryota > Metazoa > Arthropoda > Malacostraca > Decapoda > Penaeidae > Penaeus > Penaeus japonicus. The sequence continues at coordinate 4,919,868 of NW_028234428.1, read as the reverse complement.
CTTACAAGAAGCTTTTGAGTGGATAAAAACTCTGCAGCGAGGACACTGTACTGTTGGCCTGCTTAACAAAAATGTTCGGCAGCATCTGGGTAGTGTGTGACCTGTATGTTATGAAAATAATTAATCATCAATTTATAAATTCCGTTAACAAAAAACAAACAAACATTCTTATGGATTTTGTTTGTTTTGTTTTGCTTTTAGATATGTCATTCAAAGCATGCAACACCTTTAATTACCAAAAGACAAAGTTATCTCATCTTCAGTTTGTAAAAAATAATACACAATTTTTTTTTAAACATCACAAACTAAATTGATGGAATTGCATTTAAATGAGTGCTAAAGGAAGGCCTTAAAAATCTAAAACATATTATGCTTTCCTGTAAAACTCACTAAAAGTTGAGCATGTTAGCTAGGGTTCTATAGAGCTTACACACTGATATTGTTAAAAATATTACTCATACTAAATAAAAAGCAGAATATATATATAAAAAACATGCCTTCTCATACTGTATATCTATGATAATAATAAAAAAAAAAAACTACATAACAGTATGGCCATCCTTAATCAAACTTCTACATCATATACTAAATTCACTGAAGGTCTAAAAGCATTTTTTTCTTACCTTTTTTACACTTTCCTCGAACTAGGGAGTCCAGTTTGACATTTTCTTTGCAAACAAGACACTGCTCCTTGCTGACTGTGCCAATCTTCTTCTTCACTGACTAAAAAAGTAAAGCAAAAAGGATGTATGATTACATAAAGTAGGTGAAGAGGAATAAAAATATATGCACAGGAGATTTTCTGCAATATCAACTGTGACTAGCCTGCAAAGTACAAGTCCAAATTTTGATAAATGATAATAATGATACCTTTTCATATCTTTGTCAATTTTCAATTTGTAGCTTCCTAAGATTTTTAGTAACTTTAATACATGATAACTTTCCCATACCTTTGATAACTTTACATCACTTTCATTATCTTTTTTACCCATCCATTCACACATTAAAGAAATAGACAAAGAAATGGATGGGTCCATTGGCATGACTGCACTGGTCAGTTTCTGAAGACAATCCCTTATCCATTCTTCCAGTATTACTGTTTGCAGATGTAGCTCTAGTTCTTCCTGTAAATAAAAACTGTATGTCAGTTTACAGAATCATAAGCTATGATGATATATCATACCTTAACAGAAATTCCTAAACATCTTCTAGTAAGTTTTGATCGGAAAATAGGACTGTATAATGTATAATTTCATTGACTTTCAAAGCAAAAGTTTAAAATCCTCTGTTCCATTCAAAAAAGAAAAGAAAAGAAAATCAATATTTGAGAAGTGTATTAACGTATACAAAAAGGTTCTTTGTCTTCCTATAATGTTAGCCACCTCAAATTAATTTTCCTTTATTCTTATCATATACTTTCCATCTTTATTTCAATTTTAATTACCAAACTTTATTTACTCAATCCTGACTTCATAATCATGTTTGTTACACCTATGTCTGCTTGCATTGCTGGCTTTCTCACTAATTTTTTCTTACTTATCATGACTACAATCATAATAAAATACTTATCAAACATTCAATTGGCTTCACATCCTCACAGGTAAAAAATGAAATTTGAAAGATAACTACATACAAACATAAAAATATATAAATGAATAGTGATGATACTTACCAAATGTTCTATAGGCTTTATGTCACTGACTCTAATGCTTCTGCTCATCTTTGCCAGCCAATAAAACACTTTCACTTCTTGAAGAGGCCGACTGGTAATTTCCTTAGAAGATGGAAATTTTATCGGTCCCCCTCCCTTACATGCAGAGAGTCTGTCAAAAATATTTAAGTTCATTTAAAATATGATTCATCAAATAACAATGTTGCAACTATAGCTCCTCATTTCCTTCTTCAATATGACTAGGAGCAAAGAAGGTTTGAAATTTGTTTAAGTAAAGTTATTCATCTTAAAGGAATAGTCACTGCACTTACCTGAGACTCTCAAGAAGGTCTGTATGACTGTAAAGTGGACTTGGATTTTCCAGAAGGTGATTCATGATTGTGGTTGATTTACTCACTTGGTAGATGTTGAGCTGTGTGGGTTCTCGCACTACCAAGTGATCATAGGCAACACTAACCCTTTAAGGAAAAGTATATCATTGTCATAAATATATCATATGGAATCATCTTTTCAATATTCAGGTAATATGTTGCATATCTATACATCAAGAATGATAGAGTCATTTTCACGCATACAAACATCGAGGTAAATACAGAAAAATAGACAGGCATATGCCTACACACAAATAACACACAGAACCAATCAAGCAACAAGAACAAATATAGGAGACATCACCAGACAGTCATGCTTGGTGGGGGGATACAAAACATATGCTTAAAAAAAAATATTGGGAGCCCTGTAATTTTGCTGTAACCCTGCACTAAAAGACTCAGGAAATTTCAATAGTACTTAGACACAAATGCATGGAAATTATTGTGATTTGTAAGCCTGGTGGATTGGGAAACAGGCTGAAATCTCACTTTCAAGGAAAACACATACTATAACAAAATACTTATGCTTAGTAGTAATATTCAGTTTTGCCAAAGGTGCACTATAGGCCAACAGTACCTGCTTTTCTCTTTAATGCCACTCACAGTTTTCTATCATTACTTATTTGAAGCTGCTCCTTACTTCTCAGACTTACCTAGCTGGAATATTATATGGTGAAACAGTAATTTGCAGTGTACTACATGCAACCATGCAAAATTGTTGTGGTGAGCTAATTCACACAGCTATTGTTTGAAGGTGTTGATGTGTCATACCTTATCTTGTGTATAAATACCTTGATGCATGTAAAAATACAAGCGTAAATACGACTGTAAGTGCTGCATGTATTTAAATGTAAGCAGTTATGCATATGTGTGGCAGTATATGTTTATAGCTGCATAAATACTTGTACACAAGTATACATACTTGTTAAAGAGTTATATCTTAATATATCTTATTGCTTTGATTAATTGTGAATTAAAGGAGGGACAATTTCAGGTGCTTAACCCACACAGGACGGGTGGTACAGCATGTGTACCGCGCATTCAAAAGCCCAGTTGCCAGGTGGCACAGTATTGTGCCGGCCATTCAATTGATTTAGGCCTAATAATTCGAACGCCCCGGCATTTGGACATTCTAGGCTAGAAATCCCCCGTCGGGAATGGGTTAAACCTGCCCAACATTTTTTAAAATAATAAACCTATGGATCAGATATGAAAACAGGGTCCACAGAATAACTAGTACACAAAATCTGCACTAAGTATCTAATCTCAACACTGAGTGCAATGCAGGGTCCCAACATTTTCTTTTACCATATGGCCATAAGCCTTTATCAGGGGGGTCTATGAAGGCTCACTAAGATTTTTTTTAGAGAGAGAATCGCATATATGTGTAGATGTGTCTTTGTCATTGTTTTAAACGAAGCAACTCGAAAAAAATTTAGTGGCTTATCTACTCTCTTGGTGAACCCTTAATAAAAACTACAAATATTTTTAAAAATCCAACAAATAAAAATTAATAATACAAATTTTTACCATTAACATCTAAATTCATCAATCCTCCCCAACAATATTTCCTATACTATACAGCTTTCTCCCCCCAACTGCGTTCAGCTTTGGTGACGAAAGTGTGAAGGACACCTTCTGATGCAAATAATAAGTTAGTTCCATTATACAAACTATAAAATTATTCAATATAAATTTGTTCCTCCAAAATCATTCCTACAATAATTAAAAAACCCTAACCTTCCAACCTCCTCTAAATTAAATCCACCGCCACCCAACAATTCCATCCCTAATAAAATCAAAATCAGTACTTTCATTATTCATAATAATTCTGAAAGATGGCTATGCAATGAGTTACCATTAAAAAAACTGATATAAACCCAATAATCAAATCATGCATCAAGTCACTATAAAAGAACTTAAAATCAGAAATACATAACACCACCCATTTTTTAATTTCTTCAAACTTTAAAAAAATCACAAAAATACAAAAAAAATAAACACAAAACAAAAACAAAAAAACTCACCTAACTACCCACTATCATAACCCAACCCCTCCACCAATATATCCCCCCCTACATGACCACACCCAAACAACCCAACACTAACCACACCCCAAAAATCACCACCCCACACACCAACCCCCCACCCCCACAAACCCCCACCACTCACCCCCACAAACAACCCACCCCCCCACACACCTCTTCCCCACACATTACACACATGAGTATAGATATAAACCATCACACATCCCCACCCCCCTTTCCTTACTCTCTATATCCAACCCCCCCCACCACCCAACTAAAACCCCATCACCTCACTCCTCCCCCCCAACCTCACCCCCCCTACCCACCCCCACACCCCCCCCACCCCCCACCCCCCCCCACCACCACCCCCACCACCCCACCCACCCCCCACCTACACAGTACACCACTCCTACCACATCCCCCCCTACCCCAGTACACACACCCACACATATTATACCTAAATATTTATTTATATTATATCTATATTATTTATTATATATATATATATCTATATATATTATATATAGATAATACATATTATATATCTATATCTATATATATATATATATATATATATATTATATATATTATATACTATATCTACATTATTTATACATATATATAAATCTATATCACATATAATATACAAATATATTATATATATATATATAATATATATATATACTAATATTATATATTATGTATATATCTGTATATCTATATCTATATATGTTATATATATATATATATAATATTTATATATATATATATATATATATATGTCAATATTACCTATAAAAATACATATATATACATATTATCCAATATGTAAATATATATATTATATATCTTATATATATCTATATAAATATCTAATTATATATATATACTTATATATATACGGCATATATATATATATATATATATATATATATATATAATATATATTATATTAAATATATATTATACATAACTATATATATATATATCAATATTATATATAAAATATCTTAATATATAATATATATAGTCTTCACTAGTGTGCATAGTCTTGCTTAGTTCATATTCATCTACTATATCTCTTATATATATAAGCTGCGAGACTCCTCACTAATACAGTCTCACTAATACAATTTTATTATGAGTCTGTTGATCGTTTAGGACTTAATCTCATAGATGCCCGAATTCTCTTACTTATAATTTCTTACTGCTAATTCTATCTCAGTCCACAGGCATTTACACCTCAGTTCTCTGCCCCGTCACCACGAATTTCGCAACTCAAAGCCCCATTCTGATGTCTATGTCCGAGTGAAGGTGACTCCCGTCTTACCTTATGATGTTTTTGCTCGCTATCTCATGTTACGAATCAACTCCTATATATTTCGCGTATAGCAGGGCAGTAGAACGATCTGAGTAGGAATGCCTATTTGGGTTGGCTCTCTTGTATTCTTTAATTATGTCATTGACAGACCAGAAAGTTACGAAAGTCCTATGGTCAGAGCAGACTGGAATATGTTCTAACTGGTTACAGATTTTAGACATTATGGTAGATCCCTTATTAAACTATCGTGTATGATATTATTCCCTTACTTACTCGGCTAGAGAGACATCTTCAGTCTAGCTCTCTGGAATCTGCTATAGTGATGACCAATAATTCTTTATAGTTCGACATTCACGACTGGGCCCCCCCCCGAAGTGTGCATTCAATGTTCTCAAATGGCTTAACCGCTCATCTTCAGTGACTCAGAGTTTGACAAGATCTGCTAGAATCTAATGTGCTCTGGTAATAGAAGTACGAGCATCTTAAATCAGAAGCATGTACCTACACTTGATAGAGAATGAAAGAATCACTGTTCTATCATGAATATGTAGTGTATATCAAAAAAATTTTTTTTTAGACAACTCATTTCCAAACCCATTAAACAAGCATCAAAAACTTACCACAGCCTTCACTAACATAACTCCAGCGAAATGCCGACACGGACTTAATGTTGACCTTCTTCACCCCGATGATCTGGATATCCTCTTTACCACTGAAACCGGCAGGCACTCTCCAAAAGGCTATGTGGCCACTCGCTGTCACGGTGAGCAAGACACTGAATTTGCCTGCATTATCTTCACACAGTGGAGTCCATTGTATTTCTGGAGAAATATAACGTTCAGAGTTGTGTGGAGTCTTAAATGTCATGTATAATACATATATTTGTGCATACAAAAGTTACACATACACACTCTCACACAATTATATGCATATGTTCCTATCATAACCATAGCCATTATCAGCATTGTCCCTTTATCAACATTTTATAATTTTCTTATTCTCATCAGTACCAGTAAAGTAGAACTGCAACTCCTATATTGTTGTGATCTTCATTATCATCATCTTGGCCACAATGTCAAAGATAATAATAATCATAATTGTAATGATGACATCAAATAACCATCAGAAAAAGTAACATGTTCCCAATAACACCAACAAAAATAAAAAACAAAACCAACAAACACAACACTGCAGTACTCAAAAAACGATAACCAAAAGAAAATCATACCTACCCAATATGGACAACATGCTCATCCTAGCAGTGAAGACCTCATGTGACGGACAAGACTTTGGAAGGTTAACCAAAGCCCAGGAATTGGCAGAAACATAGTTGTACCACTGGCCTGTGATATCCACTAACTTCTTCCACTGACGCCCTTCCTGGCCCACGATCGACATCTGGTGGTCGTGGGTAACAAGAGCCAGCAAGCATCTGAGGTAGCGTTTGTTTGCTATGTGAGTTTCAGTAAATAATGTTAATGATGATGAAATAAAGATCATAACAATGGTGACAATAGTATCATTGATAGCGATGATAGCAATGATGGTAGTAATATCAGTAGCTATAACATTATTGAAAAAACAATAAAAATGATTACAATCAAGAAGTTCAAATTGAATTTCTTAAAATCTACCAATGATATTCAATAAATGTTTACTTGATTTTTCAAATTATGTGGATTTATTGTGAATGTGTCACAAGACTTCTATTCTATGGAACAAATTTTGAAAGTTATCCATAGGAATAAAAATCAGAAATGCAATTTTTGTAGCACATAAAACTTTTTTACATTCTCTAATTCTTCGCAGTATATTAAAATTCTGCTTTTTCATACTACAAAGACTGGATTAATATTAACATAATAATAATAATAATAATAATAATAAGAAGAAGAATATCTATAATAGTAATAACAATGATAATAATAATGGTAAACAATAAAGCACAATAACAATAATAGTAATAATAATAATTACAATGACAAAGACAACAGCAATAAAAATCACAATAACACTAATAATAATAATAATAAAATAATGATAATAATAATAATAATAATAATAAAAACAATATTAATAACAGTGATAATAATAATAATAATAATAGTGCCAATACTAATAACAAGATTACTAATAATAACATCAACAAAAACATCATCATCATAACAATAATACAGTCAACAATAACAATAAAACTACTAATAATAACAACCAAAATATTGTCATCATAACAATAATAAAAATGAATTTAACAGATGTATTTTTTTCTACTTTTCTGTCTTTAAAGATTTGACACATAAAAGCCTGACAAGTCCAAGAAACTGGCAGGAATTGACTGAAGTTCAATGGAGTGAAAAATTAAGGAAGTGATAGCATGTCATTACCAGGAAAGTGGAAACCAAGAATCCTCTTGCTGCCTCCTCCCAGGCCCCTCACCACCCTTCCATCCTATTCTACCACACCAGATCCTAACACTTGAAAAATGAGAGTGCAGCTGGACATGAAGACAGGCAGATACCTTGGATGGAATCAAATATCCTGATATAGTGTTTGGAGGAAAAGCAAGGGAGAGCGTGCTTAATGTCTAGCTGGCGGGAGCGACATTAGTTAAATATAAGCCCTAGCATGAATGGGTTAACCCAATGGTCGCAGTATTAAATTAATGTTTGTGCAGTAGAATGGCTGGTTTACATGTCTGGCACAGTGCCATCTGCGTCTATGACCGACTCTTCCTTTGCAGCAAATCATGCCATCCGCTGCCAATGGGTTAAGGACAGAAATTAGATGATCATAAAAGAAAATCACAATCAGGATTAAATTAACACTGGTCATACCTGCTCTGAACCCCAACTCCTAAGGGAGACCAAGCGCCTCTGTGATATCCAAGGTGATTTGCAATGCCTCCTGGGACAGCAGGAGACAAGTTGCGAATGTTAAGCGGAGGCTGTTCACTGTGGGTCCTCTGCCCAGCTGACAACACACCATCAAGCATGACAGTATGACTGATACTGTGATCTACCTGCTCAACCATCGACTTGAGCTGTATTCCTGGGAAAAGATAAAATTATTGTTGATTACAGCTTATTGGCAATAATATTGTATTGTTCTCTAGTCTTTTTTTCATTTAGATTATGAATATGGGATATTAATTTCATGTATAAATTCACTCTGTCAGTTTAATTTGTACACTGGATAAATACTGAGACATGACATGGATACCCTTTGGTTCATTACATATATAAAATAAATAAAAAATTGATACAAGAAATAGATACCTGGCACAGTGTCCTGCAAATGACATCAAATTTGTCTTAATCACAGCAAAAGACAGTTGAACCAAACATGGACCTACCTGTGTTCTGCCATCTGCTTGGTTCTTTTGGTGGTGGGATAAAGGACCGTGTGTATACTATGCTGGGTGAACATTCCTCTGATGACAGGCTCAGCTCCTGGTAAGGGGTAGAATAAGTCAGTAACACAAAGTCTGATAATACAATCTGATACTAAAGGATCTTTTTTTTTCTGATTAATTTTCAGGTTTTGTCCTTCAGTCAGGAATATTTTTACATTCCAGTTGTAAATATAACGCCACATTAGCTGTTACAGTAATTTACTGCTGGGCTTACTGAATTATTCAATCCAACTAAACAAATAAATTAACCAAAGTCCTTAGATTTTCTTTTTACCAACCTGGTATGTTTCTATTCTACCATTTGTGTTACCCTATATATTATATGGTTTCAGTTTCAACTTCCAGCAGCTACTAATTGTCAATTAGGCCAAACCAGTCAGTGTAAGAAAGGTCTTATGATCTTTATATCATAAATCCTAGTTCTCAGTGAGTTATGCTTGATTATTTCACATAAACATATCTAATATACACACACACACACACACATATATATATATGTGTGTGTGTGTGTGTGTGTGTGTGTGTGAGTGTGTGTGTGTGTGTGTGTGTGTCTTGGGATTTGTGTGTTGGTGTGTTTTGTGTGTGTGTATGTGTGTGTGTGTATGCGTGTGTGTGAGTGTTGTGTGTGTGTGTGGGTGTGTGGCGTGAGTGTGTGTGTATTATGCATAAAGATATTTCTTATACTTTTTATATATGTTTATATTTATATTATATATATATATTATATATTTATATATATATATAATAAATAAATAATATTTACAATATATACATTATATATATATATATATATTTATTTATATATATATATATAGATATTTATATTTATATTGTATATATGTATATATGTGATATTTGTATATATGTATAATATGTATATTATGTATATATGCATATAAGTGCAATATATGTATATATGTATATTGTATATATGCAGATATGCATATATAGATATATATGTATTATATATACAATGCATATATATTATTTTTCTATACATGTGGAATATATATATAATTTATTTATATATATATATATATATATATATATATATATATATATTAGGATACCTCATACCTTTTTAACAAAAATACTTTTATGTAAATATGAAATCAATATTGATGTCAAGACATTTGTTTCCTTATTCATGAGGACTTTTTCATTCAACTTTAATCATTCCTTATGAATATCCATGAAATTTCTTTTTCATTCACAAGATATCAAAATCTCTTTCTCTAATCATAAAGGAAAGTAAGATATTTGTCATACTCATGTCAGTATGGTTGGTAGACAGTTCATAAGCTATTTTCCTGCTAACTTCTTTTTTCTTGGTTACAGAGGTCTGACCTTCCCTTTTTTGTCCTGTGGACACATGCAGCTCAAAACTTTCCCATCTTCTAGTGATTAAAAAAATACTTTTTTTTCTTCATTTTATACTAATTTCAGCACCATAGAACTTTAATTTTTTTTTGTTTTTTGAGATCACAAACTAATATAAAATTATTTCAATATGGTATACAGTACCTGCTCTACTCTATCAGTAGAGTCAAAACAATTAATCTGAAGATGCAGTAGGAACAGTTGAACAGTAATAGGATTATAAAACAAGTGAATAATATATATAAATAAATTTATTTTCCAAGTTTATTTTGACATATCGTTCCCATACAATATATACTTAGTACATCATAAATAAGAAGAATTTTTTTGAAAAAAGTAATATTAGTAATATTTAGCATGGCAAAAGAAACACTATGACTGAATATGTCTTAAGCAAATGGAATGAAATCCTTTCTAAAAGTCTTTCACACAACAACAAAGATAACACTTCCTTTCCCATTACAACTGAAGTTCTAGGATGAGCCCACTTCAACAAAAACTTAAAGCACTCATGACAGGACATATATTTCCCCAATGATAGGATGCCATCTGTCATGAGGGTAATATTCCAGTGACTGATATCATGTCAACTGGCATGAATGGGTTAAGGGGGGATTTCGAATGTTCGATCCCACTAACGGTTTTCGGGCCCCCGCCCATCGTTCCGAGGGTCAGCCTAGCGGATTAATTTTTTTACATTATGTTATGTGTATGCATGCATTTATACATAATATGACTAGGATAGCTGCCATAGTTTTTTTGTGCGGTGCAAATCTAATTTTTGGTGATTGGCAGAATAGACCAGAAAAAAATCCCAAAAAACAATCGAAAGGTATGAATGGCACTGGCAAAAAGTTTCCCCTTTTAAACCACATATTAGTAAAGACCCACATTTTAAAGTATAAATCTTTGGTCGGTTATTTTTGTACACGTATCTTTTTATGACAGAGAAAAACAAATTTGATTGAAATACAATATAAAGAAAAAACTTTGCCCCTTCTCCCTTTTTTTTCGTAAAAAAAAATCTATATATAAAAATTTCCCGCCATAATAATTTTGTTTTGAAGCAATTATTGTTTTATAATACCGGGGAAAGTTTGGACATCACGGTGATTGATTTATGGTGCTTGAATTTTCCACTTTTAAAATCGGAATTCAACCAAATTTACTGACACAAGAGTAAGTTTTAACATTTTTGTATCCTTTAAAAAAACAAGTATTTTTTAAGAAAATACCGATTGTTTTTTTAATGTGAACATATACAATGCCTTTGATAAAATCCACCTCCAAAATGGTATATCAAAATTCTGAGAGTATAATATCATATTTTTTAATCCCTATTTCAACCATTCCTGGGAAGCACCTGGCCCAGTTGAAATTATTTTAGGCAAGTTTTTTTGTTTAGAGGGCCATGTTTACATACACTTTCCCCTGTTACCTGGTAATAGCACTCCTTCTCAGAATCTAAAGCCTGGAGAAACTGACTCACGTTTGATGTACACATAGGTTCTTGGGGGGGGTCAGGGGGTCCGTGTGTGGGGGTGGTCTTGTGCTTTTCTTGGGTGTGGTGTGGGGGTGTGGGGGGGGTAGGTTTTGGGTGTGGGTTGTTTGGGGGGGGGGTGGGGGTCTTTGGGGGGGGCTTTGGGGTCTTGGTTGGTGGGTCTTGGGGGGGGAGGGGCTTGTGGGGTTGTTTGATTTTTTGTTTTCTTGGGGGTGGTGGGTTGGGGGGGTCGGGTGGTGGGGTCTGGTTCTGGTCTTTGGGGGGGGGGGTCGTGGTGGGGGGGGGTTTGGGGTCTTGGGGCGGTTCATGGGGGTGGTCTTGGGGGGGGTTCTTGGGTGGGGTTGTGGGGGGGGCGTCATTGTCGTGGTGGTTCTTGGGTCCTTGGGGGGGGTAGGGGATGTGGGTGGGTGTCTGGTGGTCTTGGTTCTTGGTGGGTTGTTGGGGGTGGGTTTCTTGGTGGCGGTGGGGGTGGAGGGGGGGGGGTGTGGGGGGTGTCTTGTTAGGTCCACACCACAACTGATTATCTATCATTTTAAGAATATAATTAACACGTTTATTTGGATGTGGTTATAATTAAGCTCTAAAATATGGATAATAACATATTCAAATTGGGTATAATCCAGTGGAGCCCCCATCCACCTCATTGTGAATGCCAAGGAAAAGGTATTCGAGAAATAAAAAAATTTACCACGCTGGTAATCTTGGGCCGAGGTTTGCCGACTTTTTCTTATTTATTTGGGGGGGGGCCCATTTTGGAGATGGGCAACCAAGCAAGTGTCCACCCCCCCTATAGCCAGTTGCGGAGTTTTTTATGTAGGGCCCATGGCCTTCCCTCATGTGGCCACCACGAAAGAAACATACAGGGGTGGGGGGTGGCGGGGGATTGGGGGTTGGGAGGGCCCCAGCGACCGCGTCCGATCATCCAGCACTGAAGTGTTTTTGCTTTTCTTCCCGTTCATCCAACCTTTTTATTTTATTCCCTTGTTCCACGATTCCCTTTTCACTGGACAGCCCCATTTCGTTTTTTTTGGGAACTAGCCACGTGGCTCCCATTGTCCAATCAATATATCAAGTTCCAAAGAACGAGATAATAACTAATGATAAATTACGCCCAAAATTAATCGTTGGCTAAAGGCAGCCCTTGTTAATACACACCAATGTTATCCATCTCTCCAGCCAAACGGGCCACCTCACTCGCCGCTGTTCTGGGACGTCCGCACCCAACCTACCCGCCAAGCAACAGCCCCAAGATTATTTATCCGTACCTCACCACACACTCACAAAAATAAATCGAAAAAAAACCAGCAGAAAAAACAGTATCATAAATGCCAAAAAAAACAAAGAAATTGACATAGAAGGGGGTCGTGGAGTCAGCCAAAACCTTAACTACGCGTTTTTAAAAAGACGCCCCAAAACGCCCCCCTTTATAACTCCGACACTAACGGGAAGGGATATTGCATATTATGCGTCTGGCCATGTATCGGCTTTGCGAATCCGATGAGGTTTTCTTTCAAACATGAATGTTTTATCAATTAAAAAAAAAAAAAAAAATGAAAAATTTGAGCGGTCCGTAATCGTAGAGCGCGAACGCGAAATTCCCACCCCTTATAAGATAGGTAAAGCAAACTGAAATTACCTTTTTTTTATTCTCTAAAGGTCCTATCATAGCGCGCATTATCAGCTGTAACTGTGGACTTTCAATAAATGATCTTGTATCTAAACTGACAGGTAAAAAAGGGCATTGTGTGAAGTTAAATGTTTCATAAAGAGAACAAAGCTAATTCTGATCTCCCATGAAAAAAAAAATATATAGTAATATGTCCCACTTCCTCTAAATTTTTGTATCCAGACTGAATAAATGGTATGCAAACAGGCACTTCACAAGCATAAACAAACATACACAATATATATGGTAAGCAATCAGGCACACCAGCAGCAGACTATACATATATGCAAATATAAATTACTAAAAAATACTACTCCAATATAAACTGAGTGCCCATCTTATCGTGAAACCTTAAGCAATCCCTGATCAGTAAAAAAAAAAAAAAATAATAATAATGAATATGAATTTAAAGCTCCTTCGTACTATATAAACCTGTATATTTTCCCTTTATAAGAAATAAATTCTTAATGACTATTTCAATCAATGAATTCTATCAGGCACAAATTATCCCATCTACATACATATGTGTCTCAGTGTCTGTAAATATATGTAAGTATATATGTGTATATGTATATAATCACACACACACGCACACGCACATGCACACGCACACGCACACGCACACACTCACACACCAAATGTATGTATATATGTATATGTAAGACAAGAAATATTTGTCTCTCATTTATAAATTCTTTATACTTTCAATTGATCTAGAAATGTTGATAATGAATGAGAGTATACTGCTTAACAACTTAATTTCCATAAACTTCAAATATCTATTTAGACTTTGACTTTCCAACACAATCCAATGTGTTTGACTAGAAAGAGAATGCAAGCATCCACTCACTCACCATGCCATGCTCACACTCATTAGACATCAAAGTCAATAGTATTTATAAATAAGAAAGTCCTACCTATCTAAAAACTAGAAAGTCCTACCTATCACAATGTTGAGACAAAAGTCCTACATATGTGCCAGCTAGGACCCAAATCAAAACAATTAGAATTACATAGCATCAAAGTGAAACTTGTGTGCTTCCTGCTGTTTTTCCCGCTTGTCTTGCTGCTTCTCACGGCGGTGGAGGATGCCGATGATCACAGCGACAAAGAGGCACGTACCTATGAGTGCCCCCGCTGTCATGAGCATGGCCTTGCTTGGTGTGATGAATAGCTTGCTCACCCATTGATCAGGGTGCTCCATGGGGTATGGGATCACAATCAGCTGTGAGTTGGGGATGATCTGTGTAAAGCTATTGGTGAGCGTATTGGAAAAGTTCCCTTTGGGAATGCCCACGTCTAGGACTTCAACAAAGTTCCAGTTGCGGCCCAAGCCAAAGATAGTATAGGGCAGCTGGAGCACACTGTGGGCTGTCTGTGAGAGCTGGGTTGCTCGAGAAGTTTGAGTTCCTCCTGTGGCAGTTGTAATGGAGTACCTGATGGAAGGGCCAGGCTGGTTTGTCCCATATGGAACAGTCTGCAGCTTACATATTTCACCGTAGCATCCACCAATCAGCACCTGTTGCAGAAAAGGTATTTAAACTTCACACTTCAAGGATATACTATGTATGAAGGTAAGGACATGCTTATTGCTATACCAAAACAATAATACATAGAGTCTGGCTAACAAATATCAATGATATTGCAATATATGGTCTTTAGTCAATGTTTATATCTCCAAAAATATATCCATTACTATGATTTGACAGCTGCATTTCAAATAATTAATATCTATTATGATAATAGAACACACTAAACAAGAAAAAGAAGATGGAAAAGGAAGAGGAAGAGGAAGAATAGAAAGAGAAAGAGAAAGAGAAGGAGATGGAGAAGGAAAAGGAGAAGTAGGAGAAGCAGAATATGGAGAAGGAGAAAGAAGAAAATAATAATAAGAAGATGAAGTAGAAGTAGAATAAAAGAGAACAGTGACAAGAAAATTTAAATACATAAAAGCAGCAGCAATTTCCTCTAACCTTTACAAAGACAGCATCATATTCCACAGAATCCTTGTAGACATTCATATGATATTTCCCATCATCTGTCTTCTGTACTAAAAGAACATCAAGGGTTCCATCTTCCTGGAAATCACAGAAGGCCCCTAACACTGTTTCTCCAAAGTCTTTGAAGTGGTTCCAATGATTCACAAATTTCCGTGAATACTGGCACGAGGAATCATCACACTTGGTATTTTCCATCAGTATGACTTGGGGTTTTTGGGATGCATCAACCAGAGTAACTAAGAAATCCGGGTATCCATCCAAGTTGAAATCCCCAACACGAAGAGTTACAGTGTCTAAAAACCTATAGGTTGTAAGGTCGAAGGGAAATGACCATGTAGTGCCATCACCATCTACAAAGTTGACATCAAGGAAATTCCATGATGATTTCCTGAAGTCATACACTGCCAAGTAGCTTTTCTTACACTTTGCATCACTGCAAACTGGGATTATAGCTTCAATATTTCCATCCAAGTTTACATCAGCAAAGGACGTTTGGCCGACAAGTTTTAAGCCTTCTGGGATAGGAATAGTCTTATTCAAGTTGTACTTCCCATCAGTGGATGACCAGACTTCATACTGCCCCTCTGCAGTGATCCAGAGATCTGCAGCTAAATCACTATCTAAATCAATAAAGGCATGGGAACTTGGAAGCTTTAGATGTGGCAGTGGTTCAGCAGGATCAATCATTGGCTCTGGTCTCGGGGGTCCGTTTGGCCCAAAGATCCAAAATGTCCGATTCCCTTTCTCATTTTCCCCGAAAAGGTCAGGAATCATGTCGCCATTCACGTCCATAACCAATGGCTGGCTCTTCAGTTGCATCAGCGGTTTATCCTCCAGAGTACAGCTCAGTGTCATGTTTTTTTTATTTCCCCACAGGACATATACCTCATACAAGCGACTGACTTTGTTGAAAGGAACCAGGAGTAGGTCCATGGCTCCATTGCCATCAAAATCTCCTGGAACTATGCTCTTTATCCATAGTTTCTCGAATGTGCAAGACAGTCCTTGGTCTGACTCGCGCAACAGTGGAGCTTCAAGATTAGATAACAAGACTTTAACTGTCTTTAAATCCTCTGTTAAGACAATCATGTCTGTGTGTTTGTCTGAGTTAAAGTCTCCAAAGGCAGCTGGCATATAATTGGCTGCTGCTCCAAACACTAGGTTAGTTATGTTGACAGCATGAACCCGGGTCTGACACAATAAAAAAAAAATACAAATTGATGCTTGGACATAAGCTTTCATTTTGAAAGGCTACTTATGTTATAACCAGTCTTTAAGAATTAAGATATAATAAGTCTTTCATGCACAACTGTAACTTTCTTTTACTCCCCAAAATTCACAAATTATTTGAGAGAAAAGTTTGCAGTTGAAACCGATGATGTTTTCCTCTTCAATATCC
>NW_028234428.1:4890619-4893119 GCF_977035675.1 Penaeus japonicus | reverse complement strand
TTGTGGTAACTGGTATTCGACTTTACTTCCGTGAATTGTTCTGCAACATCTGCCATAGTGCGTAATGATTAGAATATTTTTATACCTCAAAACAGTTTTTTTTTCATTCTTTTCTGTTCTATTACTTACGAAAAAAATGCGATTCCACTGTTATTAATACTTCCTTCAAGAATCAAAGACCGTTATCTATCATCTATTCAAAAGAATGCAGTCTATTATCAGTTCTGACATCGTATCGCAACAAATCGCAACTGACTGAGAAATCCATACCATTACGGCGCTACGGTCTCCAGTCGATGTGGAAATGGCAGTCATATTACAATCAAACACCTGATCAATGATGAATGGATATCGCGAGATCGATAACTTTCTCCTCGGTGTCTATGATAACAACTTTTGTTTATATTATGAAAAGAACTTATTTCTTTTCTTTCTTCCGAGAGGTGTCCAAGAGGATCGTTTTCATAAATTTTTAAACATATATTGTTTTTTATATTTCGCGAGGAATCGAGTTGAAGAAAACTCTATTTTGATAAAAAATCGGCGTTGAAACTCGAGTGCTGTGATGTGTTGTATATTTCAAGTTATAGTATTTTATTCAGTCGATACTACATTTTTCACAAACATGGATATAGCATAATACAGCTGGTCCTCCCCCTTTGTTATATGGAAATTCTCCATGCATATTAAAAGGAATCGCAAGAATTTTCCATTTAGAGGAAGTATAAGTTTCAGAGAAGTTTGTGAAATAAAATTAAGGTCAACGATTTTGCATTTGTCAGGATTAATAAATCGAATTCGCATCTCGGCATATGCCTGGTGATTGTATTTGTCAGCATGGACAAACCAGAAATATTTTTATGTGTCTAGCTTCCAGACCAAGAGACTCTTACTGGTACTGCATTGCTGTCAACACAGTGTCGTCATGGTTACCGACACTCTCTTGCCGCCAAATCCTAAAAATGTTTACTTATCTCCCACATCCCGTGCTTTATTGCTTATTATTATCGATTCTTATGTTCTTGAGTACACTATAAAATCGACATAACGAGGAAGAAACAATCGAAATTCAGTTCTATGGAGAGGATTTCGTCCAATCAGCCCGTCGTACGTGGGTGAAGCGCGCGCAACATTCCAGAGAAGTGAGTTCGTCAGTGTTGTTTCGTTCGCGACATTCCCGCTCCGTCAAACCGCGTCCGTCCAGTGCGCCTTTCAGTGGACGCCGATCTAGTGGTCCGTTGTGGTCTCCCTGGGCGCTAGGAACCAAAAAAACAAAAAAAGAAAAAGAGTTATCTGGGCGAGAAGATACTCTTGTCTTTTGGGCACTGAGAGAGGCACCAGAGAAGAGCCACAATGGGTGACGATAACACATGGGTTTTTGACAGCCTTGTTGGCTTTCTGAGGGGACCTGTCTGGAATGTGCCAATCCTCACCTTCATTGAACACAAGTCTCTTAGTAAGTGTGTCGTAAAGCCTTTTTCTGCGTAGCTATAGCTCGAAATTAATCACATATCTTGTTAGTGGTTAGTAAGTATTATTGCCTGTTCATATCAACTATAGTGCTAAAGTAAAATCATGTAATACACTTTCTAATACCTGAAGAACAGTAGATTTAACATCAGATCAACTCCTTCAAATGAAAGAGTTACACATCTAATTAAAAGGTTGTGTGTTATACTTGTGTGTGTGTTTGTTTATGAGCGGGTGGATGTTAACGTGAGTAGCCATAGTGAGTACAATCAGTGGTTGACATTTGTGAGTCTGAATAAGTCATTAAATAAGAGCAGGTAGCTGTCCTTCCAGCACGACATAGGTGGGGATCATTTTCTTCACTGCTCACACAAACTGAACTTGTTATTCTATTATGTATTTCATTTTATGCGTGTGTTAAGAGCATGTTCCTTTTCTGATGACTTTTTGTATATTAATGTTACGTTATGTGTCTTTAGAATAATCAATGTACACGTTTGCTGTCTGATACTTGATTTTCTGACTGGATATTTGTTGAGTGTGTTCTTGTGTGTGTGTGTGTGTTTGTGTGTTTGCGTGTGTGTGTGCGTGTGCGTGTGCGCGTGTGTGTGTGTGTGTGTGCGTGTGAGTGTGCGTGTGCGTGTGTGTGTGTGTGTGTGCGTGTGTGTGTGTGTGTGTGTGTGTGTGCGTGTGTGTGTGCGTGTGTGTGTGTATGTGTTTCATATATTTGTGCGTATGTATAGACATGCATGTTTTATATACATGTATGTGTGAGTTACCGGTAACAACAAACACTGGCATCTGATCCCCCCCCCCCCCCACGTCCACAATGAGTCTCCATGCAATTAGTCGTTGAGGTAGACATACATAAGTAATAACATCGGATATCATTTCCAAAGGGTGAATCATACCTTCAGGCACGCGGTACTGAAAGACGAAAGATTTACAGATTGCCGCTGAGTCATATACATTAATTGGACAATGGTATGCCTGTTCTAAGTGAAGAGTAAGAATTCAATCATTGTAAGCT
>NW_028234428.1:4875619-4880619 GCF_977035675.1 Penaeus japonicus | reverse complement strand
AAGAGAGAGAGAGAGAGAGAGAGAGAGAGAGAGAGAGAGAGAGAGAGAGAGAGAGAGAGAGAGAGCAACAGTTATGTGTGTGAATCCAGTAATTAATATTAATAAAACATGCAAGAAGTAGCTCTTTCAATCAAAAAGGTAAAAACTGAAAGGAATTTCAAAGAAATAGGTATTTTTATAAGTATTTTCAAATAGGTTGACAGTTTGTTTTACTTTAAGTAAGTTAGATTACTAGAATACTTTTATTATACTACATCTACTAGGACAAAACGAGAAAGAACACTTCTGTCAGTTTAAAAAAAATTATGATGATAGCATTCTAAACTGGAATAGATAGCAGGGATGGTATCTAGTAACACTCTACAGGTGAACTCATGAGATACTAGAATTCATCAAAATTTCGACTAATCCTTAACAGTTTGAACAATTATTAACCTCAAGCCATACGCCTTCACACATAAAAATACAATGGATAGGCGCTTACTAGTGAATTTCCGGATTATAAACTCCCCGAGAATAGTGTTTTCCTAACCCTCTGTTTGCTTTCCTGATGACGTAATACATAAGACCCCCTCCCCCCCTCCCCCCTCCCACATACCTGTGCAAATTCCATTTATCGATCACAGTTAACCTAGCTGCAGTGCTGGTCATACCTCGCTTCACATTTACGCCGCGCAGACAAGCCGGCGGGAAATCGAGCGAAGAAGCGAGCGTGCTTCGGGAACTGAATGTATTCATTTTTGAAGCGGAAATAGCTTGTAAGCTTCTCCAATGTTATGAAGAAAATATGTTTGCTCTTGAGGCGTAAATATAGTGTAATCTTCTTCTTTTTTTTCTTTTTTTTGAAGGAATTTCTTGAGGAGTGAGGATGTATTTATTCAATGTATTTGTTTTTGTAGCGGAAATAGTTGCTATCTTCTTTTTTTTAGGTAAATTGGTGAGAAGACTTTCTTTTCGATGAAGTATGATTAAGATGATTCTTACAATTTTCTTTGTTAAGAACATTTAGTAAATCGATACTGACTTCCCTCACCATAAAAAAAAAATCTTATAACAAAAAAGTCAATACGGCAAGAACACGAAACTCAGATATATGTCACATGTCACGAAAAAGGAATGCACAAACAAATAACAATAACAATAAAATAAATCTCTAATGCACCCTATACCTACATTGCCTCAGACAACATCAACAAACACCTGTCACAATCTTCGCCAAACACCTGGCCAAGTTAAATATTGATAAGGTTAATCAATAAGAGGGTCATATGTAGTCATGTTAGAGAAGGGTTTGGGTAAGTGTGGTGGGGGGAGGGGGTGTCGGGGGGGAAAGGGAGTGGGGGGAGGAATCCAGTTCTCGGTGGTTAAGGTCCAGGTAATGACCATTCACAGCATATTTATCGCCAATCAGGGATCAATAGCGGATTCTGACTGGCATGGCGCTCAGACAGTACGACCCAGTCAATCGTTAATCGTTAATTCTCGACCGGGTTTTGAGGTTGCAATGGATTCAAACTGCGCAAGGTCTAAAATGTATAGATTAAAGAGGGAAAGTGCAACCCTAGTTTTCAAAAATCCAAAGGCGCGCTGAATTTCGGCTCCGCTTGCTTGAAACTCACAATTGAGTTTCAACTTCGTGTCAGGTTAACCGTTCCATGTTTTTCACTTTAAAAAAATGAAATGTTCTTTCCCCAGGTTCTGAACATTTTAAAAACTTCTTACCAATGTTCTTCTTGTGGCTTACTCCATATTCCCTTTAATTCTTCTTTCCTCCAATTCACAAATGTTTTAAGGTTAGAAAGAGTCTAGCCACGACGCCTCTTGGCTACAATTATTTTTTTAATGTCTCCCCCAGTCTTCGAGCCCGGCTGTGAAGATGACTCCGAACACACCAAGATCCACGAAGAGTACAAGAACCTGGTGGACTTCATGCTGGGCTCCTACATGGAGGACATCGGAATCACTCCCGACCAGTTCGAGTCCGCCTGCGGGAAAGCCTCTATCAAGACTACATTCCATCAGGTATTGCAGCATCATAGCCTTCTCTTGTTATTTCATTCTCTATGTCTGCCATTAAAGTTCTGTGATGATTGTTCCCTTTTATGCCTCAAAACTTATCAGATGTTATAGGAAGATTTGTCCACTATGTTCGCAGTGTACTGCATTGATTTTATCGTTAATTTGAAATTCTGCGATATTTGTTTACTGTGCATCGCAGAGTACTACACTAATCATATCCTCCAATAACAAATCTTAAATATGCAGTCAACTAATATAAGGAACTCTTTTCTTCAGACACTGTTCGAGCAGGTCTGGGCAGCTGATGACTACGAGATTTTCAAGAGAATGATGATCCAGAAGAACCTCGAGCTGCAGCTACAGGCGCTAGAGCTGCTGCAGCAACGCTACGGCATCATCCCCGAGTCGTGCATGCCTGGCGATGCCATGAGTCCCGAGGAACAGGCTGTTATGGAAGAGGTCATCAAGTAAGTACTGGTCGCTCGACCTGCCACAGAGGCGAAGGCCAAGACTAGCCACATTAGGCCTTAAACAGATGAAAGATCAGACACCAACCATATTTAGGTTGCTAGGCCTACACGGGGGAGAGGTCGGGCCCCACACTCAGATCACTGGATCCGAGGTCAGAAGCGATTCTTACTTCGCACAGCTGGAAGGTCACAGGCCACACTCAGCCAAACCCCAACACAGAACAGAGATCACAGTTACAAAACCGGAATCAGCAGGTTGGTTGTTCAGTGGCAGCTCTGCAGAGCAACTAGGTCAACTACGATAGATCAGAAGGAAGTTAAGAAGGAAGTGGTGTGAAATTCTTACTGTTTATCTTGATGAATCAACCACTCAGTCACAAACTCATTATAATGATCTAAAAAATATATTTTGGTTAAACCTTCTCTAACCTAGTTGAGCTTGAAGCAGAGTTGGGTTGTATGGTGTGCAGCATGACTAGGTGGTTCTCGTGCCCACCGTGACATTAGGCACTGTCATTCTGGGCCCGATCCACGTTCACTCGGCCAGCACTTTGATAGGACCAGCTGCACCCATTGATGCCACACTGTAAGGCCATTCGGCAACTGTTTTCAGCATTCACAAAGTTTTAAGATTAGCATTACAGTCCATTTTGAACACGGAAGTATTCGAGTTCTGAATGTGGAACTGTTTCATTAACTAATATCAAGTCCTGAAAAACTAATGTTACAAGTGCATAGCTTAAGTTGTCTGCTGTTGATATTCATCACTCACGGCCCAAGTAGTTAACACAGAAATCAGTTTTACTGGGTTTGGCCACGAGTGGCTCGCACCACAGCTGGTCCAGTAGGTGAGGCATTTGTAGATGGTGGCACGTATAGTGAAGAGTGCCATAGCTATTTCCGCTTATGGAGAAATACAGATTGGCCACACACTATGATTGTTGATATACATATTGTAAATGATGTACTAGAGTGATTTCTGCAACATAGACTGTTGCAGAAAGCTCTGGAATGCAGTCACTTGTGGATTTGTTTTTTTTTTGCAAATGTATTTTAGAAACACAATGTTTTCTTCTTTTCCTGTGCTGATAATTTATATCATGCGATTTCTGACATGTAGGAAATAAGTGTGATAAATGAGGCACAAGCTTTATGTAGTCCCCACAGATGATGTTGGTGTGGCCGAGCAATGAAAAGTATGGCATATGTTGTGGTTGTGGCCATGAGTGGGTGGGAGTGTGCGGGCCATGAGGTAAGGCGCAGCTATCCTTACTATCTCTCTCTTTCCATGACCCCTGGCGACAAGCCTCCCTCTGAAACGAACGCTATGACCGACGAAGAGCGAGCTTTGTTGGAAGAAGTGAAGAAGTAAGTTCAGCCTGCATTCCTTGTGAAGCGATGTTAGTAGCCCTTAGTGTGCAAAGCCGACTCCGAGGACCAGCGTCTCGCGTGGCCGCCTTGGCCTGGCTGCTCTAGGCCTCGGCGTCTCAAGCACGAGGTCTTTGGGTGGTGTAGTTCTCTGCGCTGATGTGCGTCTTCCTCTGAAAGGCATATTTAGCTTTGCTAATGGACGGACTAGATCCAAGTGTGAAATTTCTTTTGATTTGTGTTTTAGTCGTACCTTAGGGAAGATGTTTTCTATTATTATTTTATTAGTTTCTGTCTTTATATATATATATATATATATATATATATATATATATATATATATAAAAATATATATATATATATATATATATATATATATATATATATAAAAATATATGAATATATATATGTATATATATATATATACATATGTGATACTTTTATTGTATTATTGTTATCGTCATTATTATTTTCATCATAATTATTGTTGTCACTATTTTTATTATCTTTATTATTATTATTATTATTATTATTATTATCACTATTATTATTATCATTATTATCATTATTATTATTATTAATATTATTATCATTATTATTATTATTATTATCATTATTATTATCATCATTATTATTATCATCATCATTCGGATGTGCAAGTTGTGCTTTATTATCATAGGAATTTATAATGTCTATGAATTTAATTCTGGCTGTGAAGCTAAATTCCTTTGCACAGAGAAGATATAATCGTTCGCTTTCTGGACAAAGGAAGCAGTGCGTTTCATTAACCATGCACTTACCTGTGCTGCATGCAACCTGGTAGACAGGATATTATATAGAAATGCATACTAACAATATCAGAGCAATGTCACGTAGGCATAAAAGTTCTCTTTTTGACACACAGTTGGATATCAAAATCATAAGCTACGTTCCAAGCTGTTCTCCTTGACTACAATTAGTTGGTTAGTATCATTTGTTAAGGGTTTTAATTTGTTAATGAGTAAAAAATTTAGGTAGATCGATAATAAATTTCATTATGATTTTTTTAGAAGTTATCTTTATCAAGAGAATTACTGTTTTCGTTGTCAATAGTAAAATCTGCTAGACGCTGGTCCTTACAAAACGTATTTGATACTTCATTTC
>NW_028234428.1:4870619-4873119 GCF_977035675.1 Penaeus japonicus | reverse complement strand
AAAAAAAAAAGATTAATAAAGGAGACAGTGGTACAAAGACAAACTCTGAGCAGCAACACAAAGGTAAATTTCGGTATTATTATTCTGTTATTGTTTTCAGGCTTTAGAGCACGTGGATTTTCGCTTTCAAACCTCTTTAGATGATAATCTTAAGTAGCTGCTAGCCCCTTCGAAAGAGGATGAAATGCAGTGATAAAGATAATAATTATAACATGATGATAATGATAATAATAATAATTGTAATAATAAAGATAATGATAGTAATAATGAGGTTAATATTGGTAATGTTATGATTATAACAACGATAGCAAATGTAACAATAATAATGATCACGATAATAATAATGATAATAACAATGATAATGATAATTACGATATTGATAACAGTTATAATGATAACTATAATGATAATGATGATAATAATAATAAAAAATTATAATATGATAATTATGATAATTGCAATGATGACGATGATGATAGTAATAATACTGTAGTAAATATATAACTAGTAATAATAATAATGCTAGTCATATTAACAATATTACCAACAACAATAATAACTATAAAAATAGAATCACAACAATAAATAATCACGAAATAAGACAAAACAAGTAAAAATAAGAAATGAAGAACTTCCCCGCCGCCATTTCTCGTTGCCTCACCTTCGCCGACCCTCAACAGGAAGTCTCTGGAGGAACACGAAGCTGTGCAGGCGAGTCTGGATGAAGAAACTCGCGATCTGGAGAAGGCAATCGTGGAGTCGAAGTTCGAGAAGGCGCGTCTGGAGCAGGAGTGCAGTAGAGAGAGGGAGATGCTGGAGAGGGCGCTGAAGATGTCCTTGAGTGATTCGCCCGAAGAGGAGGCGGAGGAACCTGAGCAGGAGACGCCCGCGCAGGTTAGGCGTTGATGGTGTCTCTTACTTCATTTCATTTGTTTAGTTTCACTCATGGATTGAGTTGATGGGCGGGTATAGTGAATACTGGTGATGACTGCTATGGCGATGGTAACTATTTTAATAGTATTAATCATGATAAGGGTAATGAGAACATCAACAAAATCACAATACTGCTAATACTACTGCTGCGACTAAAATTACAACTACGACTACTGCCACAACTGCTACTAAAATGATAACTCTTACTTTTACTACTGTTACTAAAAGAAAAACTACTACCACCTATATCACAACAACAACAACAACACTAACCCCCACCCCACCCGACCCCCAGAGCGACGAAATCGACCCCGAGAGCCTTCGTCGGCGAGCGGAGTACCTGAAGGAGCAGAGGGACAAGCTCCTGGCCCTCAAGCAGAAGGAGCGGGAGAAGCAGCTTGCCGCCTTTGAGGAGTCAGCGCCCCAGAAGAGACCCAAGTCGTCCAGGGCAGCTAGGAAGGTTAGTTGGCGAGGGAGGAGGAGGAGGAAGAGGAAGAGGAGGAGGAGGAGGAATAGGTAGGTTAATTGGTGGGGGAGGATGAAGGAAGGAAGGAGGGGGAGGAGAAGGGGAAAATGAGGAAGATGGATAAGGGGAGGGTAAAGAAGAAGGAAGGGAAAGAGGAGGAGGAGGAAAAACGAGGAAAGGGAGGATGAGGAGGGGGTAAAGGGAAGTTGATAGTTGATGGAGAGGGGAGAAGGAGATAGAGAAGGAGGAGGAGGGGAAGGAGAGGGGGGAGGGGAGAGGGAGGGGGAGGGGGAGGGGGGAGGTGGAAGAAGAGAAGGAGGAGATGGAGGAGGAACAGGAGGAAGAGAAGAAGAATTAGGAGGAAGAGGTGAAGTATTAGGAGGAAGATTAGGAGAGAAAGGAGGAGGAGGAATCAGGCAGAAATTACATAGCAAATATATATGTATTGGTATGTATAACCCACACAAACACACACACACACACACACACATACACACACACACACACACACACACACACACACACACACACACACACACACACACATAAATATATATATATATATATGTGTGTGTATATATATATATATATATATATATATATATATATATATATATATATATATATATATATATATATATATCTGTAATATCCATATAGAGTAGATGAATGAATATTAGATGAATGTACTTTTCGATAACGACATTTTGCCTTTGTACTTCTGCAATCTACATGCAGTAACGCCCCTCCTCGTTCAACAGGTACTGGCTGGCTCAGACATTGACGCCCACACGCTACAGGTGAGGAAGGCCCTAGCAGAGCGACTCAAGGCAGAGGTCATCGGGAACCAATAAACCACATACTCCTCAAGGAATTATGTAGATCTCCTAAGTCGCTTCCTTAACCTTTATTGTTTTTTTTTTGTTTTTGTTTTTTTATCTGTGTCTCTTCGTCAGTTTGTCTTATCAGTACCTACCGCTGTCTATGTCAGTCTGTCTGTCTCTCTCTCTCTCTATCTATCTCTCCTTCTCTCTCTCTCTTTCTCTCTCTCTCTCTCTCTCCTTCTCTCTCTCTCTCTATCTATCTATCTATAGATATTTT
>NW_028234428.1:4840619-4843119 GCF_977035675.1 Penaeus japonicus | reverse complement strand
TTGTATGATGTTTTAGTATAGTAAGCTTATGGCTACAACACGATACTTACTTTACTACGAAAACATTCTTGTGTGGGAATTCTATACACGTACCAGCGGGTTTCGAATAATACTTTCATGACATGCTAACCGCTTGTGAATGGATCACGGCAAAATACGTTACTATAGCAGTGGAGGTGTTACTATCACAATACATAGGTTGGTTTCTAGTGGTTCGGTTATAACCACAATACGGGAGCAGGTGGGTTATTACCTCAACGCGCTGGTGTTGGGCTAGTGTCATAACATGCAAATGACTTTGTACGGGAAATCGCACGTGGTTGAACTACAGTAAGAAACTCGTTTATGGATGAATTGATATCATAACTAGAAGAACATGCTATAGAGTGGGGTTCAACGCCTAAAGTGTATATTAATTGGCCATCATGCTATGCTACTGCGCATCAAATAGTATATTGGTATCAGCACACCATAAAACAGTCATTGACTATCGAGTGACTACCATAACCCACCTGCTCATGACTGGCTACCATGGTAACTTACTCTTGGCAGGACGTAACTACCATAACGCAAGCAAACAATCGATTTGTTTTACCTTACTCGGAAAGATTCTACAAAAATAAATGAACAGGTTGAATGTAATGTGTAAAGAATTAACAATTTATTACATGACATCCTCATATAGTAAATCTATTAAGATTTTCCAAGAGAAAAACACACACACACACACACACACACACACACACACACACACACACACACACACACACACACACACACACACACACACACACACACACACACACACACACACACACACACACACACACACACACACACACACACACACACACACACACACACACACACACACACACACACACACACACACACACACACACACACACACACACACACACACACACACACACACACACTCTGACCAAGCGATTACACATTACATTCTACTAGCGTACTAAACGTGCCCATCCTACGTGCCGATGGACATGGGAAGAAGACAAAGAAATATTATGATAAAATCATCTCCGGAAAACATATGGAGTGATTTAATTAATAACAGATGGTATGACTCTGCGGATTATCGTAATATTATAATTCCGAGGGTATCACAAGCACAGTGTACAATTATTTCTTACATATTTTCCCATTGTATGATACCGGTAAAGAGCAACTGGTTGTGCACCTGTTTCACTGTCTAATTAGTGTGATATAATATATTTTTTTATGTAAGTGGCTGCCTCTTAAAGATACATATCAATTAGTATATGAAAATTGTTATAACGTTATAGAGCTACGCTGGTTTAGGTCAGCTACCCTTACATCGTGAGGTCATAATATTTGGTATTACGCAATTATGATAGTGTGAATGAGTAAAAGTGATTATAGAGTAACAACCATTGTAGGTTTTGCCAATCAGGAATTTGAATATATAAATATTGAAGCAAACTATAAGAAACAAAAAACGTAAAAGGAAATAGTGCATTGGATAAGGAGAATAACACAAGGCCCGGAGAAAGGCGGAGAAAGAAATAAAACAACAAAAGAAATTTAAACATGAACTGTAATTCGCCTGTGATGAATATCACATAATTTCTTTCAAAGAAAAATACGTTTCACATGAATTTTATCAAATTTATTTCTCCCTCTGAGAAGAAAGCAGATGTAATGAAAATAATGAAACGAAGCGCTTCCTTGGTTTGAATTTGGCGGGCGGTAGTCAAAATATCCTCCTTCTGAAGAGAAAGCGAAATAGGCTATGAAAATAAGCTGCAAATAATTCCACGTAAATATCATCCTTCGGGATATGATCACGGTACAAATAATATCTAAAAAACAATCTCTTGTGAATAAAAAAGCAAAATATCAAACATAAAACTGGAGCGAGCGGCGGACGAGACGTTCGAATTTAGCGGGCTTCCGGGGCGCCGTGCGTGTGGCCCCCGTGGACTGTTGTGGTGAATCCAACATGGCGGCCGTCGTCGTGTCCCTCTGAGCCGCTTCATCAAGAGCAAAACCCGTTTATTGCGACGATGTGCAGCGTTATGACGGAAATCTCTCTGTGAAAGTGACCGTGGGATATATCTATGAGTATAGCGAGTGGTAGAGGAAAGAGCGAGTGCGAGTGGCGGTGGTCGGGTCGTGCGAAGGGGAAACAAAGTTGTGTCAGAACATGAGAAGGAAAGGGAACTAAAACTCTCCTTAACTCAAAGGGAACTCAAGCTCTCCTTAACTCTCCTGTGGGCGATGAGTGCGACTCCGGGGATCTAGACTTGGCGCAGAAATTGAAGTCTTCCGTTCTTGGTAAGTGGAAAATACACGCGGAACGCCGAAAACCGGGGAGAAAGGACTCAAAAGGAGCATTTTTCTCTCGGTATATATACATTTTTTCATGTGTTAATTCTCTTGACGGGAGAGTCTGTCTGCCTCGGCGACATTCTCGAGCGCGAAACGATAACATAACGCTGATCGTCAATGTGTT
>NW_028234428.1:4823119-4825619 GCF_977035675.1 Penaeus japonicus | reverse complement strand
TCTTCACACTTGAAATTCATAAATTAACAAAACTGAGAGGAGGTTGCCAAAGGTATCTTCATTTAAGCTTTTCAAAAAATCTGATTTGCAATTGCACATATAAAATGTCATATATGGTATATTTTACCATTATGATAAAATAGATTAAGAAAATAATGGCTGCCCTCCCCATCTCCCTTGGTCTTGTGGTGAGGGCAGGATCAGAATATTCTATATTTTCTGCTGTAATTCTGTAAAAGACTCCATTTTTTTAAATCTGTTATATGGCAGACAACCATGCCCCCCTCCCCCCATGCACAAACACAGCAGTGTTTTAAATTTCTGGCCATTGACTTTGAATTTCCAAGATTGTGCTTTAGTGTCATACTCTGATGTAGACTATTGCAAATAATCAAATCAAGTCCCAAATTTGAGTAAGGTTGATTTTGTTTTGGATTTTGCTTTTTTCCTATTTCTGCCTAGATTGTATAAAGATTTGATATTTTAAATAAAATTGTGTAAAAAATATACTTGTTTCACCCCTCTGTGATGGGCATGGTTAATGAAGTAGTATCACCGTTGTACTGCATTTCTTCCCTTGTTGAAACTATAAGTTATTTATTCCTTCAGTTTGGTAAATAGGGCAAATTAATATCATTTCACTAATGTTTTGTATATAGACTTGTACCACCAGTCTAGAAATGGATAAAATATCTTACAACATCTTTTAACCCATTGGTCGCGGTATTAAAAAAAGGTCTGTGCAATAGGATGGCTGTTTTACATGTCTGGCAGGATGCCATCCGCGTCTATGACCGACTCTGCCTTTGCAGCAAATCATGCCATCCGCTGCTAATGGGTTAACCCATCCACGACGGGGGCATTCTAGCCTTGAATGTCACAATGCCGGGGCGTTCAAATTATTAGGCCTAAATCAATTGAATGGCTGGCACAATACTGTGCCGCCCGGCCACTGGGCTTTTGAATGAGCGGTACAGTACTGTACCACCCGTCCAGAGAGGGTTAAGATGCCCATCACAGTTAACTTTTGATTGGAAACAAGAATACAAGAGTACAATAATAATAATACCTTAACCTAGATTAACTTGCAAACAACAGCATGAGCAAATAAGTAGCTCACAGCAAGTGCATTAAGAGTAATCAAATTTATGGAATTCCCTTTATCCCACACACACTTACATAAAGGCATAATACTGTACTGAAATAGGGCTTTGGTTCATACTGGAATGTATCTGGTTTCCGAAGTATAGTATGATGTATATATAGTTCTTATTGCCAAAAACTATTTAGAAATATCTTATGTGATACATGAAATTATCTACTATTAATTATTTAATCACATATTTATATATTTATATTTATAGATTGATCTTGCTAAATATACAAGGTATTACAGAAATGTTGAATGGGATTATTTATTCAAAGAGAAAGGGGGATTAACAGTATCAAAGCTAGAAATAGATATGTAGGAATAGTATAAAGATTTTTTTTTTTTTTTCAAAGGGCCTTGTGTTATGTAATAGCATATTGTCATACTGAAAGTCTAATTTTATGTTCAGTTACATTGTTCATGAATATTCTTCTATTTCATACATTGTTTTAAGTGAAAATTATAGTGAACGAATTGTCAGTCCTTTGTCATGTACAATTTACTGCAGTTTTTCCCCAGTATTTTTTATTTACCCAGAGTATTTTATTACTTTTCTATGGTAATTGGTAAATTGGTTAATAGACCTATATAAGGAAGTTATTTTACCTCAGTAAAACACAAAGAAAGCATTAAATATACAGTGGAAGCAACAAAAGTTATATAACCTATGTCATTACCCAGTTTCTGATACCAGAGTGACAAGCAAAGCTGTATTACACATTGAATTAATACCCCTCTATAGCACTAAGATAGATATTAGTATTTATGCATTGTTTATAAGACAAATAATCACCCATGGTCTTAACACCCATTACTAATGATCCATAATTCTTTTTCTTCAACAGATATGTGGAACGGTTAAAGGGCATGTCCCTATTGGTGCGTGCAGAATCAGACGGTTCCTTACTTTTAGAATCAAGAATCCAGCCAGACACCGCCTACCAGAAGCAACAAGGCACTCTCATTGTATGGTCAGAGGGAGAAAACTTCGACCTTGCCTTGAGCTTTCAGGAGAAGGCGGGTTGTGACGAGATTTGGGAGAAAATCTGCCAGGTAGGAGGGATTTTAGTTGTTGCTACTGAGCGATGATTTGTTCCGAAGTGTTGGCCATTTGTATATATTAGACAGTTTGAGACTGATGGCAGTTGTAAAGAGGTTTGAATTTATTTTAAAAGAAGGAAAAAAAGGTTTTTAATCAGCAATGATATTTTAGTTGTGATTAGCCAGTCTGATATTTATTCAGGTATTTATTGTGATTTCCCTTTCCTGTAAAGGTTCAAGGCAAAGATCCCAGTGTAGACATAACCCAAGACATTGTCGAAGAAAGTGAAGATGAAAGATTTGACGATG
>NW_028234428.1:4798119-4818119 GCF_977035675.1 Penaeus japonicus | reverse complement strand
TACAACAATGACAAGGTGTCAGCTTGATTCTTGCATTAACCTTTTTGTTCTGGTTCTCCTTAAGAAGGATGTCATGGTTCATAATGAACAGAGGAGGTAATGTTGTCCCACAAACCCCATGAAAGCAGACTGAATTTGATAAAAGTCTACCTGGGCCAACAATACCTCCAGAAGTCTGTGAGCAATCTGTGATGACAAATTCAGAGAAGTGGAGTCTCTGGTTCACCATAATGATGCTGAATAGGTATCACAGGTTACAAGAGGTTAACATTTGTATTGTGTATAGATACCACAGCTGCCCCTACACCGTCACACTTACTAGAAGTTACTAGTCATTATATGCAAAGTCTTCATTTCTTATTTCAAACTGGATAACAAGAAGAAAGGAAATGGTTACTCATTAACTTTTGCTTTCAGCCTGGTACCAAAATTAGAGTTTGCCCTGTAGTAACCAACATCTTTTCTTGTGCTCCTTAGACTCTATCCAGCCTGGGGGTGCTTTCAGCCTTGGAGATCACTCTAGGGTTGGATGATGCTGTCATCAAGTCTGCCTCCATTGATATTCTCAGCTATATTGTGGAGTTTTCCCCCTCTATGGTACGGGAATACATGATGCAGCAGCAGCATAAAACAGAAGAGGTAATGGGAAATACAAACTTTTTATGTTGTTAATTATTGTTCTAGTAGGTTCGTGTCAGTCACAGAAATAGTCTGTTGATAATATTTGTTAGCAGTAGTAGTATAATTGTTGATTTCATTAACCCATTGTTTGCGGTTCTAATAAAATATGTATACAGTTGTGTGGCAGGTTTATGTTGTATGGCACGGTACCATCTGTGTTTACGACCTATGCTGCTTTGACTGCAAATCATTCCATTTGCTATCAGTGGGTTAATTGAGTTTAATGTTTACATTTTTAAACAGAAGATACTAATATTTATCATTCCCTTCCCCAGGAACAGTACCTGTTAAACATCATCATTGAACAGATGGTGGTAGACTCTGATCCAGAGATGGGTGGTGCAGTACAGTTGATGGGAATCCTTCGCATTCTTATTGACCCTGAGAACATGATGGCAACCGTCACCAAGTCTGAACGAGCAGACTTCCTCGCATTCTTTTATAAACACTCCATGCACTACCTTGTTGGTAAGTTTTGCATATTCTTTGTATTTGCTCTTCACCCATCTTATCTCTCTTGTCTTTACCAAAATTTTATTGTCTATTATCATCCATGTATTTCCTTCTTCCTCCTCTTTGTTAACTTTCTTTTTATTTCCTTTTCTTTCTTCTTTTCTTTTTATTTGTTTAATCACCATGCTTTCTCTGTTTAAGACTATGCTGTTTTGTAGCTATATACCCTTTTATGTATGATATTTATATAATTTACTCACTAGTTTTTATTTTCTGTATCAAGACGACGCATGAGATTTTATATGTGGTATATACATTTGTAACAATTTTTAAAATCCCCCTCTCTCTCCTCTTACCAGCGCCACTCCTCTCCAACACGGTAGGGGATGAGGTGGGTCGCGAGGATTACCCATCAGCGCAGCTCTTAGCCCTGATTCTGGAGCTGCTGGCTTTCTGCGTGGAGCACCACACCTATCACATCAAAAATTATATAGTCCAACGAGACCTGCTCAAACGCATCCTTGTCCTAATGAAGTCCAAACACACATTCCTAGTGCTCAGTAAGTATATGCAGAACTTAGTACATTTGTCTAGGTATCTGTCCTTGTGTGCAAATATTTATATAGGGTTAGATATTAGGCATTGGTATGCTTTATATTGAATTTGATATTGTAGTATTTTGCATTGGTGGTCCAGGAACACTAACTAAAAAAAAATGTTCTTTCCCACATTGCAGGTGCTTTACGGTTCATGAGAAAGATCATTGGCCTACGGGACGACTTTTATAATCGTCACATTGTCAATTCCAATCTCTTTGCACCAGTAGTTGATGCATTTGTCCGCAACAATGGAAGATATAACCTCCTGGATTCTGCCATTATTGAAATGTTTGAATATATCAAAGTGGTATGTATGTTGTAGAACTTACTGTTTTTCCATTAAGTCCTGTTATCATCATTGTTTGCGTATGTTTTAATGTTTCCTGTTCATTCTCAGTTCATTCCATGTATTTCTCTTTTCAAGTAATCACATTTGCCCCTGGTTATTAAAGAGGACAATGTCTTAAATTTATTTAATTGCTGTAAAAGACTAAACTTTTTTTATTTTATTAAATTACCTGTCATGAAAAGTTTATTTAATATACCCATTTATTTCATTATTCCAGGAGGATATAAAGTCATTGTGGATGAGTGTAGTAGAAAAGTTTGGAGAGGTCCTTGCCCAAGTGGACTATGTGCAGACCTTCCATGCTTTGCGAATGCGATATGAACAGCATCAAGATAGACTGAGAGACAGAGATAGGAATACATCTCTGGATGGGTAAGTGGCCCAGATGGATATTCTCTTATAATTATCATAATTGTCTGAAACTCTGAGAACATATCTCCTTATACTGTAAATAGTAAAATAGCAATTGATTTAAATACCAAGATCTAAGTAACATTAATAACAACTAACATGTAATTTAAATGTTTGTGGTAGGATTGGTGGTGTTGTACGAGGTGCACGGTATAGAAGAGATGTCAGAGATCTTGATGAAGAGGAAGAGATGTGGTTCAACAACGACGAGGAAGAGATAGAGGAGACTGAAGCACTTTCTGTTCTGCCCTCCAGAGACACAAGTTTGTCACCTGTTGGTGAGTGTCTGCTGTCAATATCTCCAAGGCCCTTTATTGGCTGCTAAGTAAAACAGTTTCAGTGATCATGATGATAATTAATAATGTTATATGATGATCAAAAAGGATGATAATGATTATTGTCAGTTCATCATTAACTTACCGATGATTTTCCTAATAATTTTGTATGAGCTTCCCTTTGGTATTAGCACTATTTAAGTTTCATATTATGAGAAAAAAAGTAGGAAAAGAAAATGGAGCTCCTTTAGTATTAACGGTATTTAACTTTACCTTACCAGAAAAAGTAGAAAAGGAAAATGGAGCTAGCAAGATGATCGGTGCAACAGGGAAACAGGGTCTGCTGCTCAACAATGGCAACAAGGACAACAACAACACTGCCACTGCTCTGTCTTCAGAAGGCAACAAGTCTCCCGTCCCTGCCCGCAAGAAGGTAGGTTTCAGATACTCTTTGTAATTATGGTTATATATGTAGAAATAGATATTGTTAAGTACAGAATGTTACATATTGAAAAATTATATCTATGCTAGTTTTAGAATAGATTGATATTGTACAGAATGAAGAATAATGTGCAAGTTAGGAGGAATAATATGCAAGTTGAAAGGGTGGTTAATGTTGGGGCTTGTTATTTTAGATTGCATTTTTTGTTCATAGGGGGGGGGGGAGTTGAATGTCTGGTGAGAATGTGTATGAAAGTAGAAGGATCAAGTAATATTGTGATTAAGTGGCAGATTAAAGTTGTTCAGATTTTTGGCATTGCGTATGTGATGATTGGATGAGAATGATTAAGCAGATAGAGGGCAAGATGGTTTTATAACATTGAAAAGCAGCTGTAAGTGTGCATGGTGAAAGACTATGGCTTTATCATGATTTTGAGTGATTTCAGCTAAAAGGAAGAGGAGGAGGACCATTTAAAGCAAACAAAAATATGACTAGGCTAAAAATTGTAGGTGGCAGAGCATCTTTTTTTATTTATTCATTCCTACTCTTGTAGTAGGATGGTAATTCACATAAATGTTACAATTAGAAGTTTTCATATTGTATAGATGTAGAACCATGGTAATACATTTTTGTAATCATTTCATATTATTAAAATATATACATATTTTCTGTATATACAACATATAGTATGTTTTGATTAAAATAAATGAACAAGAAGTGCTTCTTATTAGTATGCCATTAACCCATTGCGTACGGGTGCCATGAATTGCGTGACGGCACCGATCAGGCCGAAAAGGGGTGTCAATGTATTCATAACACAATTTTGGGATCTGCTCACAGTTGAAACGTGCACACGGCCATGAAGTATCATGGCTGTAAACGGCACTAGCTCCAGAGCTACAGGGTTCCAAAGTCAGCCTATACCTGCATCTTATGATGGATTTATGGAAAAATATCGTTTGGGCTAGTCCGAGAAAACACTTTCTTAGTTTCTCTAATTTTTAGCCGGTGCCGCTAGTGTCGTAGACCGCCTGTTCTGACGACCAGTTAGGTTGTTATGCGTCCCGTCCGCAATGGGTTAATATTAACACATTTGAGAGTGAAAATTAAATCTAGTATTTAAAAAAGAAAAAAAAAGAAAAAAAAGATGAAATTTTATTTTGAAACTAATTTGTGAAAGAATATTACTTAACAAATGCAATGATACAAGTATGCATATCTCCCCAAAGTCTTTTTTCCCTCTCACTACTGCTTTTAATGTTTATCTGAAGGGTAAAAATACTATAGATTTATAAATATTTACAATATTTACAATGTAGATATATTTATGAGAAATACTGTGATATTCTTATAGAAAAGGAAAAAGTATACTTTATGAATGTACCTTTTTTGTGTTACCACCTGCATGATTATTTATATTTTCTATTTATTTAGGCCCCATGGCCCTTAGCACACATTTTATATGCCTTTTTATTTAAATTTCATATATAAATGAGCAGTTTCAGTAGCAGTGAGAAAGACAATTTGGGTAGGAAATATGATATCTCTATCATGTCCTTGGATTTTGGAGATAATTTTCAGTGACAAATTGAGTGAGTAAGATATTTGAAAGATATATATTCTTTTGGGTCTGTGGTTTCTTTTGAAGTGAATCATATTGGCTGATTCTGGATTTAACCCTTCCATGTCAGGCATTTTTGCAGGCTTAGATATATCTTATATAGACACATATTTCATACCATAAGACAAGAAATTAGTAGAAAACATAGATCTTAAGATGCCCACCCCAGGCTAAACTTAGTAAGATTTGGGGTAAAAATCATTATGAAAATGAATTTTGATTTGAAAAATGGTTCCTTACAATTTATTGAGCAAATTTTGTTTTGCATATGGATAAAGATCAAATGAAAATACAGTTGTGCAAAAATAATCAAGATGTAAAGTTTGAAAGTTATCATAATTTCCTCATTACTGTAGCCTAAACACAGAAAAGTAGCATTTATGCTACGTTATGCTTCATGATACGCTCTACGCTCTGCTAAGAATGCACTTGAACACTCAAAGTTGTGTACTAGTGTACAACAGAAACTGTGAATACTTTACAATGTATATGTAAACACACCAATTCAGAGATAGTGTCTTGACCAATTACTGTTTTGATATGTTACTATCTCTACAGATCATATATTAACCCACACAGGACGGGTGGTACAGCATGTGTACCGCGCATTCAAAAGCCCAGTTGCCGGGCGGCACAGTATTGTGCCAGCCATTCAATTGATTTAGGCCTAATAATTCGAACGCCCCGGCATTTGGACATTCAAGGCTAGAATTCCCCCGTCAGGGATGGGTTAAGCAGTTGTGGCTTTTCTCATGATCCATATTTGACTCAAAAACATGAAGAGCAAAGCATGGCAAAACATTATAAAACTAAATGGGGTATGTTTGCAAGAGGGAGGTGATGGAGGGGATGATTGGTGACAAGCATAAATTCATCCAAAGCTTTTTAAATGCAAGCCTTGGTTAAATGCAAATTTGGCTCATAATTGGTTTGTCAGAGTATGAAAGAGACCTTTCTTGAGATATGTATTCCATTTTACCCCTAGCCCATTACATTGGATGATTTGATATTACATCACGTGGTGGCAGGACTTCCACACCATAGCTTTTTGTATGGCTGGCACACTGCTGCTTCAGTGGGCAAATAGCTTGAGGCATTAGGCCTATGCATTTTGAAGTACCTGGGTGTTGTGTCCAGGCAAAGCCAAAACTACCTTGGTGTTATCAGGTTTAAATCCCCTATGGCAGACCCTTATTTGTGCATTCAGTCCTATTCACTACAATTGTGGAAGGTGCAAAAAAAGTTGGCTTTTTATTTTTCTTCCTTATTTTGACTTGAATTTATGGTGTATTAAAATTTCTAGTACTGTTTGGCAAGTATCCAGCAGTTACACCTACTATATTAGCCTAATATAACCATACCCTTGGAGGCCCTCCTCTCTCTCAGCCAATCAGACAGTTGTGTTCCCTGTTTTTTTTTTTTTTTTTGAATGGGACTTGTGGTACTGTATGGTATACATTACATGCAGGTAACCCCCTAATCCTTTTTTCTCACACATAACCCCTGCCCCATTTTCTCCAGCTAGACCCAACTTATCAACCCCATATTCACATAGTGCATTATTGTCTTTTTACTATTTATACATCAGCATATATTTTGTTGTTTTCTGTGAAAGAACATTTTCTTTTTCTTATTGTATCATAGGCAGCTTATTCCCAATTTCCTTCCTATTTGAGGGGTAACTAAGATTAATTTTTCAACTGAAGAGTTCTTGTAAACTTTGATGGTCCTCTGTGCCATCTGAATCTGATATATGGCAGTGAAATAAAAATTTTCTGATGTGTAAATTCAAGTTCTTGAAATGGCAAAGATCATAATTGGCCTTGGTAAAACTTGGTCAGTCATACCTTAAGTATAGCTGGATGAACAGATATGCAGAAAGAAAGCCTTGTAGGGTTTAAAGGTTAAAGGGTAAAAGAAATAATTAAGAGCCATAGTAATTTGCATTTATAAACACTCCTTGCTTTACCAACTTTTTTAGAAATCACTTTTATTTCTATGATAATTAAACCATAGTGATTTTCTTTAAAAGAGACTTGTTAGATTTAAATATCTTGAGTTTAATTATCTAATATTTTGCCTGTAGTCATGTGATAATTATATACATGTATATGTGTGTATATATATATATATGTATGTATGTATGTATGTATGTATGTATGTATGTATATGTATATATGTATATATGTATATATATATATATATATATATATATATTTATATATATTTATATATATTTATATATATTTATATATACATATATATATATATATATATATATATATACACATATATATATATATATAAATTCTTTTTTCTTTTCTTTCTTTTTAGAATTAATGTTGATCTCTGTATTGTAGGTGAGTCTTGTGGCATATGATGAAAATTCTGATGAAGAGGAAGAGGAGGAGGAAGAAGAGGAAGCTGGTGAAGAAGACCAGGAGGAAGAGGAAGAGGAAGAGGACAGTAATGTTCCGTCTGCCAAAAGACCGCGACTAAGCAGTGATTGAGGGTGTGTGAGTGGCAGAGCCAGCAGTCAGTAAGCTATGGGCCTGGCTGTGGTGCAGTGGGAAAGACGTGGCAGCACTATGGGCAATTAACTGACGTGTCGGTCGGCTGCATTGGTGTGCTTTGCTGGCCTCCTGCCTACCTTTCCTGTGATGGTGATCCGCGACAGTTGAGGCAATGACTGCCAGTAGCCCAACACTGCCAGCAGCGCACCCAGGCTGCACCCACTGCCTACCCACTCACCCATGTACATAGCCCGCACAATGCCTCACACCCATGTGTACAAATCCTTCTGTATATGTGAGCCAGCAGCAGCTGTGGGCCCATCTGGACCCGTGCCACCGTGACCAAGAAGTAATGGACATTTTAATGGAATATTTTTATATAGTGTAAATTGTTATTGACAGTGTTAGTACTAGTGTGTGTGCTGAGGGCCTAGACTTGGTAGTGAGGCCAGACTGCAACTACAGTTGCGTTGCACAGTCTTGAGGCTGCTCTCTGCCTTGTGCAACTAGTGTGTCTTGTTGCAGTAAACTGGGGGAACCCTGTGAGTTTGCAAGACATGCAAGTTTGAGTGTATGCTTGTACGTGTGGGACTGATTGAGTGCATGATTATGTGAGTGAGTGCATTTATGCAAGCGTGGCCCAACCTGTTTAACTGGAACCTTATCTCGATTGGTGAGGTCCCAGCTGGGATATTCACAACATATGGTTGAGGCACAGAAGGCCTCCCAAGATTCTGAACTGTGACTGGGCCTGTGATGCTCCCATGCCTGCTCCTCTATCTGTTTTCTGGTTGAACATGGCCAGCAGCTAAGATAATCTCAGTATTGGGTAACCAAACATTTTAGTACCTGTTGTCTTGTAGGAAGAGTCCAACAATTTCCACTCAGTGCTGAACACTTAATGAAGGGGAGCAAGCTGGGCAGACCAGATGGCAACAGCAGTGGATGGTAACACAGAAATGCATTTACAATCGTTGGCAAGCATGTTATCATCAGTCATATCATAAATCATCTCATATTTCATTTTTCGGTTCTGTAATGTTTGATAACATTTGTTTGACAGGCCATCATTATGGTACTTGATTGGGGGACTTGGGGCTCTTTTTTTCTATGTGTAAAAAACAAAATGTCATGAATTTTTATGAAAAAAAAAAAGATGCAGTGCTTTGAAAATTTTCTGTACACCTGAACATTGGCTAGACAAAAGTCGTGAATGGCTTGCAAATTGATGTTCCTAATATTTGTTTCATGAATAGGCTTGCATTCAAAAGCAAATTTGGTGCC
Organism: Penaeus japonicus; assembly: GCF_977035675.1. NCBI lineage: Eukaryota > Metazoa > Arthropoda > Malacostraca > Decapoda > Penaeidae > Penaeus > Penaeus japonicus. The sequence continues at coordinate 4,809,491 of NW_028234428.1, read as the reverse complement.
TGTCTCTATTAGCTTTGAGAGTACATTCATTTTTATTACTTGGCATCAAGATATTACTTGTGATAATTTTTTATTTTTCTAAATTTCCAACATGCATGGTGTTGAAAATCTATTTGTTGATTTTTTCATCTTTTTCTTTTTTCATTATTACTGGTTGTATCAAAGTTTTAATGAAACCGCTGAAGACAAGGTAATTTTTGTGTTAGACTATGAATACAATATATATTTTTTATTTTAGCTGTATATCACCTACCCCCACATGGTAAATAATAATTTTCTCTTCGTCAGAAAAATAAAATCTCTAGGATTATACAGTCATATTTAAGGTACTAGCTAAGTCATTATTTCCAGGTCCTGGAAATCTCATGTACAAACAACGTCTATTTTATGACTGTGTTACACACTAGCACATGCCATTGTGGATGTACAGTTACTTGGCTAAGAAGTTGGAGTTGGAGACTGTTCTAGATAATGCCAATTCTCAAAAGGCTACAGAATTTGAACTATATATATTTTTTTTGCTTATTTTAGTAGTTTGTAAATAACAATAAAATGGATTACTATTTGGAGATGTACTGTAGGTATATGAGAGCTCTCTTCCTTTGCTGAAATACCTGTGATATTTTGTCATCTTAATTTTTTTCTCCCTGATTTTGTACCATGTATATTCTCTGTTGAAATTATAGTGGATTAGTTTGGTTCAAAATTAGTTAACCAAGATCATAGTGATAAAAAAAAAACTTCAGGGCATTGAAAAACAACACAAAAAAAAAAAAAAGAAAAAAAAAATCATAAACCATTTTATACTTCAATTAATGCCATTATCCTTCAAATGCTTTGTATTTAGTGATGACAAGTTCTAATAATGTAATGTCTCACTATCAATGGGTACTATTATTTTTTTCTTCTTATACTCTTTATTCACAAATCCACTGGTCCATTGTCATTTACCAGAACCATTGTCACCTCATTGTTATCACAGCAGCACACACAGTTCGTATGTTGTCTTCTGAAAACTGTCAGTCTTTGTTATACAGCATGAGGCCTGTTTTGTAGAAACTTATACAGAGAAATACTGTATAAAATGGGAATAATTTTTAACATTTTATGTTACCCAAGGTACTCTACTGAAAAACAATACATGAAATTAAATTTGTTTTATTATTCCATCTATCCAAGTCAATAGAAGATATTTTTCAAAAATGTAAAGCAAACCAAGCACTAATTTTCACTCACATGTGTAACGTAAAATATAAAAAGTAAGAAATGTTTCTCCAGATAGAAATACCCAATAAATTTTTAATAACCTGCATCATCAGTTGATTGGCACCCTGCTAAGTTTCAAGTGTAAACAAATGGCAACAGTAAGATGACATTGGCTCAAGAACTCTTGGTATTCCCTGTCACTTCCCTGATAAAACCTTTACCTTTATTGACATTTGCCTCTGTTCAAGCTGCTCTTAATGCATAATTGTCTGTGTTATTTTATTACTCTAATTATTAGTATTTTTTTTACATTCAGATTGTACTGTGTTAAATAAGTAAAGAGAAAATGTTAAAAGTAATAATTTTTTTTTTTTGCTTTCTTTCCAAATCTTTTTTTTTTTTTATTATTATTAACTTGGTTTTAATACAACATGAAATACAGAGAACTAAGACTTCATTAAAAATTAGAAACAGCTTGTGTAAAAGAGGCAAAACATCTTTGATGCACCATGACTGTTAAAAAAAAAGAAAAAAGAAAAGTTGTAAAATCTCTTGTAATCTCTGAGCTTGTGTGTACGTAGTACAAATGGTGTACATTAATACAGTTGGATCACATGCCCATTACAGACAGTCCACTAGTCAGGTGAACATATGTAACTAAAATACTGCTTTATGTACAAAATGAAGAAATGTATGAAGAAAAGTACAAACTGGTACAGGAAATTAGTATGGAGATTATCATGGAATGAATATTGATAATATTCTTAATAACTTCCCCCATAATCCATGTTAGAATCATATTTTTTATACCATTGATTCCTTTAGAAGGTATTTACTGTACATAATTACTTAGATGAAGTGATAAGAAAATGAATAATAAATCTTGCAAGCAGGGAAACACTCATACTTTTTAGTGATGTAAGATGTTTATCAGGAATAACAACTGGTCCTACAACAGAACTACTAATCTTTCTGTATTAGAAAATATGACATATTTTACCTATCTCTAGTTTTTCAACCCTTTGAAGTGGGAAAAGTGATTCATTTGGACACGACACCATCATACTGAGTTTTGAATGCAGTATCAAAACTGATTTGAAAAGTTATGTCACTTATGAAAAAATAGATATGTCAATGACAGGGGACTTGAAAATTGGGTAACATGCAAATATTACGAACAGATGTAGACATCTTGTCTGTTAAACACACATTCTGTAGGATCAAAAAACATGGCAAAGGTCTGGAAAAGACAAAAAGCTGGCTCCTTATGTTTTATACACCAAATTTGGCTCGACACAATATTGAAAAAAGAAAGCAACTGCATATTCAAGTCTACTTAAAATACTCTATTAATTATTAGATTATAAAGACAGCTTTCAAAATACATTTACATCAAATAGTTTATATTACATAGTAGGAAGCAAAGCAATTCAACATTCACTAAAAACATGAGAATTGAAGCACTGATGATTGCATTTACATCACTGCAATTCAATAATTACAGCAAATAATAGCAATAATGGACAAAGTATTATAAAACTCATCCAAAATTGTAATATTTTCTACATCATATGTCCATATGACACACATCGATTCACTTTGGTAGTACAAACTTTTTGTAACAAAGGGATGTTTACATATTTTCTTATCTGATTCTGCTGGATTTTAATATATACAAACATACAACACTTAAAATGTTGCTTTTTTTTTTTTTTGCCATTTGCTGCTTATACATTAAAAAAGTTTAAATGAATGAAGTCCACTTGCTACTGCACTATACCATAGTCAGTTTGAAAAGATCTCTGGTCTTCCTCTTGGAAAACTAATTTAACAGTATTAACCCTTTCCCGACGGGGGACGCGCTACGCGAAAACCCCTACACCGGGCCATTGCAATATTGCATTGGAAACATCACACTGGCATGACGCCCTGGCATCGGGAATTTAGCTGTGTCACAAGGGTGTGACGCACCGTCATCATAGGGTTAAGGCATTCTGATGTTTGCACTTGTAACTTTTAACTTGAGTGTCACAACTTTTGATGCCAGGGACTTCCTAGAGACAGGTTCTAGCCCACTGATAAACCTTTCTATAGCAAATTGGTGTGTATTTTATTTTATTTTATCGAGCGAGTGGGCGGAGAGCGCGCGGCCGAGAGAGTGGGAGGCGCGGCGAGGAGGCGTGGGAGGCGACCTGAGCGTGCCATGAGGAGCGTGGGCAGGCGCGAGAGACGAGCGACGCGAGAGGGCGGCAGCGCGCAGAGCGCGAGTGGGAGGAGAGCAGAGCGCGCTAGTGGGAGGGCGCAGGCAGCGCGAGCGTGGGGCCGGAAGCGCGCGACGAGAGAGTGGGGCGGGGGGGGGAGCGAGCGCTGCAGCGAGGGAGGCGATCGCGCGAGACGAGTGGGAGGCGCGCGAGCGAGCGCGCTGGGACGGCGCGCGAGACGACGCGCGCGTGGGCGGCGACGCGCGCGCCGACGAGTGAGGAGGCGCGAGAGAGAGAGCGTCGGGCGGCGCGCGCGCCGCGACAGCCCTGGGAGGCAGCGCGTGAGAGCGCGTGGGAGGCGCGAGCGCGCAGCAGAGTGGGTGGCGCGCGAGCAGCGGCGAGCGCGAGGAGCGTGGGAGGCAGACGACGCGACGCGCGCGCGCGCGCGCGCGCGCGCGCGCGCGCGCGGGCGCGCGCGCGAGCGCCCGCGCGCGAGCGCGCGAGCCCGAGAGAGCGCGCGCGCGCGTGCGCCCGCGCCAGCGCGCGCGCGGGCGCGCGCGCGCGCCAGCCCGCGCGCGCGCGCGCGCCCGCGCGACCGCCAGCGCGCGCGCGCGCGCGGGCGCCCGCGCGCGCGCGCGCGCGCGCGCGCGCGGGCGCGCGCGCGCGCGCGCGCGCGGGCGCCCGCGGGCGCGCGGGCGCGCGCGCGCGCGCCCGCGCCCGCGGGCGCGCGCGCGCCCGCGCGCGCGCGCGCGCGCGCGCGCGCGCGCGCGCGCGCAATAGCGCGCGCGCGCGCGCGCGCGCGCGAGCGAGCGCGCGCGAGCGAGCGCGCGCGCGCGCGCGCGCGCGCGCGCGCGCGCGCGCGCGCGCGCGCCCGCGCGCGCGCGCGCGCGCGCGCACACACACACGCGCACGCGCACGCACGCGCGCGCGCGCGCGCACGCGCGCGCGCGCGCGCGCGCGCGCGCGCGCGCGCGCGCGCGCGCGCGCGCGCGCGCGCGCGCGCGCGCGCGCACGCGCGCGCGCGCGCGCGCGCGCGCGCGCGCGCGCGCGCGCGCGTGCGGGCGCGCGCGCGCGCGCGCGCGCGCGCGCGCGCGCGCGCGCGCGCGCGCGCGCGCGCGCGCGCGCCCGCGCTCGCGCGCGCGCGCGCGCGCGCGCGCGCGCGCGCGCGCGCGCGCGCGCGCGCGCGCGCGCGCGCGCGCGCGCGCGCGCGCGCGCGCGCGCGCGCGCGCGCGCGCGCGCGCGCGCGCGCGCGCGCGCGCGCGCGCGCGCGCGCGCGCGCGCGCGCGCGCGCGCGCGCGCGCGCGCGCGCGCGCGCGCGCGCGCGCGCGCGCGCGCGCGCGCGCGCGCGCGCGCGCGCGCGCGCGCGCGCGCGCGCGCGCGCGCGCGCGCGCGCGCGCGCGCGCGCGCGCGCGCGCGCGCGCGCGCGCGCGCGCGCGCGCGCGCGCGCGAGAGCGCACGCGCACGCGCGCGCGCGCGCGCGAGCGCGCGCACGTGCGCGCGCGTGCGCGCGCACGCGCGCGCGCGCACACGCGCGCGCGCGCGCGCGGGCGCGCGCGCGAGCGCGCGCGCGCGCGCGCGCGCGCGCGAGCGCGCGCGAGCGCGCGCGCGCGCGCGCGCGGCCGCGGGGGCGCGCCGGCGCGCGCGCGCGCGCGCGCGCGCGCGCGCGCGCGCGCCCGGGGGCGCGCGCGAGAGCGCGCGCGCCCGAGCGCCCGCGCGCGCGCGCGCGCGCGCGCGCGCGCGCGCGCGCGCGCGCGTGCGCGCGGGCGCGCGCGCGCGCGCGCGCGCGCGCGCGCGCGCGCGCGCGCGCGCGCGCGCGCGCGCGCGCGCGCGCGCGCGCCCGCGCGCGCGCGCGCGCGCGCGCGCGCGCGCGCGCGCGCGCGCGCGCGCGCGCGCGCGCGCGCGCGCGCGCGCGCGCGCGCGCGCGCGCGCGCGCGCGCGCGCGCGCGCGCGCGCGCGCGCGCGCGCGCGCGCGCGCGCGCGCGCGCGCGCGCGCGCGCGCGCGCGCGCGCGCGCGCGCGCGCGCGCGCGCGCGCGCGCGCGCGCGCGCGCGCGCGCGCGCGCGCGCGCGCGCGCGCGCGCGCGCGCGCGCGCGCGCGCGCGCGCGCGCGCGCGCGCGCGCGCGCGCGCGCGCGCGCGCGCGCGCGCGCGCGCGCGCGCGCGCGCGCGCGCGCGCGCGCGCGCGCGCGCGCGCGCGCGCGCGCGCGCGCGCGCGCGCGCGCGCGCGCGCGCGCGCGCGCGCGCGCGCGCGCGCGCGCGCGCGCGCGCGCGCGCGCGCGCGCGCGCGCGCGCGCGCGCGCGCGCGCGCGCGCGCGCGCGCGCGCGCGCGCGCGCGCGCGCGCGCGCGCGCGCGCGCGCGCGCGCGCGCGCGCGCGCGCGCGCGCGCGCGCGCGCGCGCGCGCGCGCGCGCGCGCGCGCGCGCGCGCGCGCGCGCGCGCGCGCGCGCGCGCGCGCGCGCGCGCGCGCGCGCGCGCGCGCGCGCGCGCGCGCGCGCGCGCGCGCGCGCGCGCGCGCGCGCGCGCGCGCGCGCGCGCGCGCGCGCGCGCGCGCGCGCGCGCGCGCGCGCGCGCGCGCGCGCGCGCGCGCGCGCGCGCGCGCGCGCGCGCGCGCGCGCGCGCGCGCGCGCGCGCGCGCGCGCGCGCGCGCGCGCGCGCGCGCGCGCGCGCGCGCGCGCGCGCGCGCGCGCGCGCGCGCGCGCGCGCGCGCGCGCGCGCGCGCGCGCGCGCGCGCGCGCGCGCGCGCGCGCGCGCGCGCGCGCGCGCGCGCGCGCGCGCGCGCGCGCGCGCGCGCGCGCGCGCGCGCGCGCGCGCGCGCGCGCGCGCGCGCGCGCGCGCGCGCGCGCGCGCGCGCGCGCGCGCGCGCGCGCGCGCGCGCGCGCGCGCGCGCGCGCGCGCGCGCGCGCGCGCGCGCGCGCGCGCGCGCGCGCGCGCGCGCGCGCGCGCGCGCGCGCGCGCGCGCGCGCGCGCGCGCGCGCGCGCGCGCGCGCGCGCGCGCGCGCGCGCGCGCGCGCGCGCGCGCGCGCGCGCGCGCGCGCGCGCGCGCGCGCGCGCGCGCGCGCGCGCGCGCGCGCGCGCGCGCGCGCGCGCGCGCGCGCGCGCGCGCGCGCGCGCGCGCGCGCGCGCGCGCGCGCGCGCGCGCGCGCGCGCGCGCGCGCGCGCGCGCGCGCGCGCGCGCGCGCGCGCGCGCGCGCGCGCGCGCGCGCGCGCGCGCGCGCGCGCGCGCGCGCGCGCGCGCGCGCGCGCGCGCGCGCGCGCGCGCGCGCGCGCGCGCGCGCGCGCGCGCGCGCGCGCGCGCGCGCGCGCGCGCGCGCGCGCGCGCGCGCGCGCGCGCGCGCGCGCGCGCGCGCGCGCGCGCGCGCGCGCGCGCGCGCGCGCGCGCGCGCGCGCGCGCGCGCGCGCGCGCGCGCGCGCGCGCGCGCGCGCGCGCGCGCGCGCGCGCGTGCGCGCGCGCGCGCGCGCGCGCGCGCGCGCGCGCGCGCGCGCGCGCGCGCGCGCGCGCGCGCGCGCTCGCGCTCGCGCGCGCTCGCGCGCGCGCGCGCGCGCGCGCGCGCGCGCGCGCGCGCGCGCGCGCGCGCTCGCGCGCGCGCGCGCGCGCGCGCGCGCGCGCGCTCGCGCGCGCGCGCGCGCGCGCGCGCGCGCGCGCGCGCGCGCGCGCGCGCGCGCGCGCGCGCGCGCGCGCGCGCGCGCGCTAAGCACTGCATATCTCCAGTAAGACTAAGATACTTCTTCCCCTTAACTATCATGTGAGTAACATACCATGCAGCCAGAAACTCCTGTTGGAGAACATGTACAGAGCTTAATTCACCTTTGTGATTATCTACATGACGATTTCTTTGCACAAAGAGGCCCTTCATCAGGCATTGGTTAATTTCTGCAGGGTAAATCTTTGACGTCTCTTCAAACACCTGGATCATATATTCACCTTCTAATCTTTTGTTTTCCTTAAATGCTGAATGAGCAGCACAACCCACAGCCATGAGCCACTGGTGTTCCTTGGTTTCTTTGTGATCTTCATGAAAACTGGCTTCTATTATTTTCCTAAAAGTCCAGGTAGTGAGCATCCACAAAAGATCTGTGACTGTAGAAACACTATCAAACAGAGAAGGGTTAGCCATCCATGCTTCACAAACCTGTACCAATGTTGCAGGGTGTTTGAGAATGAGTGATAATCTACACATGTTCTTCATTAAGTATGCCTTTAACTCTTTCACATCTCCTGATCTTGACCTGTGGTGAAGTAATCCCTCTGTGAGGCTAACAATCTCTTCACGGTCATAACCATTTAATTGCAACTTGTACAAGATGTGACTACTCCAGCCTTCTTGAATTCTATCATACCCTTCTGGTATACACAGCATTACAGCATGCATACTACTTGCTTGCTCAATGACACCTTTTAGCTCATCCAAGAGCTTTGAATTTAGCTCTTCTGCATCATCAACAATTAGTAATACTGATGCTTTCTTTAACCATGTGTGAATTGCTGTAGTTCCATGTGTTAATGCACACAAAGGAAGGGCTATCTCCACAATATCTTTGTTAGTAACATTCCCTAATGCAGCTGATAAAAGGATCACTGCTTCATATTTACTAATATGGGAAATTCGGTTGTCCTTGTGCTTCCACGATGATGCCAAAAGCTCTGCTAAGCTTGACCTTCCAAGACCAGGACTGGATCTTACAAGACCTACTCTCTTGATCTCTCCTTCTGCAGATTCTTTCTTAAATGGAGCTAGAATGTCCTTCACTGCTACTTTCTCCCCAAGTAAAGGACTGTTGAAAGGAAAATATATGTACTCACCTGCTTATACCATATAATAAATAAAATAAGAACAATGTAAGTAAAAACAACAGGTCCACCAATGGTGGGACAATAGCAAATACAAATAAAAGATAATTTATACATACTACATTTTCAGTAATAATAAAGTTTAACTGAGCAGATGATAATTCTTGAGAGACTTTCCTCTTCCTATCATGTTAAGAATGAGGATGAGTACATGATGTAACTTGGTAGAATAGATTGTTTGGTGATTATTCTCTAGCGCATACTACTTTTGTGCTGGTTAGTATAAGAAAATGATATAGTTTGACCCTTTTCCACAATAAAGATGTTTGTAGTATGTAATTTGAGATATTATTAAAAATAGCAAAAACACTACAAACAAAATATACAAATATCATTTCAAGTCAGCTTAAAAGCTGAATATATAATATACATGACTTTTGTTTATGACTTTTGTATATCTTTGCCAAAAAACTGGAATCCATTGTATATATTCTACAAACCATAGCCAGTGAATTGCCACGATCTTATTATAGTTTCTACTCTACCTTTTTTTTAACCTACTTTTATATTCCTAAGATCAAGGGTTCAAGTTCAATACTTAAGGGTTGACGTACCTGCAAGTTTTTCTACAACGTTTGCTTGGTATTTTGTGTGCTTCAGTTATATACAACTTCATAGGATTAAGCACTGGTGGTTGGCAACACTGATACTGCATTTCCAGTTCCACTTTGATGTCCTCTGTAAAGAATAAAATCCCCTATTTAAGCCTAGTACAACATTAATACAATAAGAAGTGCAAGGAAATACTACAGTACTGACACCATATATTGTAGAACTTTTGAGATTATGGTTAATACAAATAATATATACAAACATTAACTATCACATACTCCTACATAGACAGTTTTACAGCTGCCAAGTTAAATCCTTATACAATTAAACAATGAATTTTTATGTTTAATTCTTCTTATAAATAAAAAAGTCTGTAGAGCCAATGGTTGATACAACACTCTATAAATATTTCCTTACTTTTGCAGATAAGGAACAGCTGGAAATGAATGTTACCCCTTGGTAGTAGTACCTAGAAACTAAACATATCTCTTTCCTCTCTTCTCTGTCGCATAGCCTCTCTTTCTTCCTAAAAGATGATCTTACATGCCACTTCTTCCATTATGTGCTGAGAGAGAGAGAGAGAGAGAGAGAGAGAGAGAGAGAGAGAGAGAGAGAGAGAGAGAGAGAGAGAGAGAGAGAGAGAGAGAGAGAGAGAGAGAGAGAGAGGGGGAGAGAGAGAGAGAGAAGGGGAGAGAGAGAGAGAGAGAGAGGGAGAGAGAGAGAGAGAAGGAGAGATAGAGAGAGAGAAGGGGAGAGGGAGAGAAGAAGAGGGGAGGGAGAGAAGAAGAGGGGAGGGAGAGAAGAAGAGGGGAGGGAGAGAAGAAGATGGGAGGGAGAGAGAGAGAGAGAGAGAGAGAGAGAGAGAGAGAGAGAGAGAGAGAGAGAGAGAGAGAGAGAGAGAGAGAGAGAGGAGAGAGAGAGAGAGAGAGAGAGAAAAGAGAAAAGAGAGAAGAGAGAGAGAGAAGGAGAGAGAGAGAGTAGGAGAAGGAGAGAGAGAGAGAGAGAGAGAGAGAGAGAGAGAGAGAGAGAGAGAGAGAGAGAGAGAGAGAGAGAGAGAGAGAGAGAGAGAGAGAGAGAGAGAGAGAGAGAGAGAGAAGAGAGAGAGGAGAAAGAGAAGAGAGAGGGGAGAGAGAGAAGAACGAGAGGAGAGAGAGCGAGAGAGGGGAGAGAGAAAGGAGAGAGAAGGGAGTGAGAGGACAGAGAGAGGAGAAAGAGAAGAGAGAGCAGAGAGAATGGAGAGAGAGGAGAGAGAGAGAGGAGAGAAAGGGGAAAAAGAGGAGAGAGAGAGAAAGAGGAGAGAGAGGAGAGAGAGAGAGAGAGAGAGAGAGAGAGAGAGAGAGAGAGACGAGAGAGAGAGAGAGAGAGAGAGAGAGAGAAAGAGAGGAGAGAGAGAAAGAAGAGAGAGGGGAAGAGGAGAAGCGAGAGAGAGAGAGGAGAGAGAGAGAGAGAGAGAGAGAGAGAGAGAGAGAGAGAGAGAGAGAGAGAGAGAGAGAGAGAGAGAGAGAGAGAGAGGAGAGAGAAATAGAAAAATTTAAATGTTATGGTGTGAAAAGCAAACTCTTAGATCTGCTCAAACACTATCTAGAGACAAGCAGATGAGGTTAGTCCTAAATGGAAAATACTCTGCCTATTACAACATTAAGGCAGGTGTCCCCCAAGGAAGTATATCAGACCCTCTGATGTGGAACATCTTCCTTAACGATTTTTTTCACCATATCCCTGAAGACAAAGCCTTTGTTGACGACGGTACAGTATCTATTAGCTATGAGCCCACACATCAAGATAACACCATAGCCAGGCTTTATGGCATACTTGCACAAGCTGGGGGGTGAAGTGGCAGGTCTCCTTTGCTAAAAAAAAAAAGAAAAAAAAAAAAGAAAAGAAAGAGCTCATGGTCATCGAGAGATCAAACACTGACATCCATGTCAGGTTATAGAAATTCTGGGAACCATTTTCAATAAGAGTCACATCGAAAACCTAGTGAGGAGGGCTTCACAGAAACTTGCATCCTTCTGGAGGATCAGCAGGCTGCTTGAAGGCAAACGAAAGGAGCTCCTCCATAAGACACAAAATTTGATTGACACTAGAGTATTCGTGCCTCACGTAGGGATGAGCAAACAACACCCACCTTTATATTCTCAAAAAAATACAAGAAAGAGGGAAGAGGATTATCAAAGAGAAGACACCAGGCCATCCTATTAACATAGACAGCCTTCAACACAGGAGAGACATGGGTGGCTTAACAATGATATATCAAATACATCGCCAAGAAGTCCCCCACCTGCAACCAATGAGACTGTCAGGAAGACGAGCTGTGCGCACTACAAGAGCAGTGGATCAAGCACCCGCGGCACTAGAAGAACCTTGCTATTACACAGCATACTATCAGCGACAGTTTCTCTTCAGATGCAGAATGTTGTGAAATGAATTCATTCATATCTTTAACCCATTCATGCCGGGAGCATTCCAGCCTTGCAAATTGCAATGCCGGGGCTCTCGAACGCATAGGCCTAAATCAATTAAATGATCGACGCCTTATGACGGCACCCTGCGAACGGGCCTTGAATG
>NW_028234428.1:4791108-4795519 GCF_977035675.1 Penaeus japonicus | reverse complement strand
TTATTTTATATATATATATTATATATATATTTATACAAGAGACAAAATGGCGGTTTATGAGTAGAACATAAAAATCATATTCTTGTGCATTAGCTGTCGACAATACTCGATTTGTAAATATGGAGTCGTATATCATGATAATTTATCATCCTTTAATAATGTGCTTAGTAATTTTGAGCTTACTGTGGTAGTTTGTTCCTTTCAACCACCATTGTTATATTTGCATTGTTTATAGCACTCACCACTACAAGTCATTGTTATTAATTTTATTGTCAGTATTGTTAACATTTCACACTTCATTTTTCAATATCATTATTAAAGCTTTTGTATCATCATATTTGTATTGTCTTATCTTTCTTGTTGTTTTCATCATCATTAGTAATCATCTATTATTACCATTGCAATTAATTCATTATTACTCTTAATTCTCATCACTTTAACAGGTCCACGGCTATTTCAGTCGTATTAATAATCCCGTAATATCATCCATGGACAATCTTTCTTGTGTCTTCACCATTACCACAGCTTTTACATTGTCATAAAAAAAATAAAAAAAAAAAAAAAAAAAAAAAAAAAAAAAAAAAAACTGCACCACTCATGACGGGGATTATCATACATGTCATTCCAATAATTACCTTCCATTACACTCTCTCATCCACGGTAAACATCCCTCTCGTTTTAAAGTCATTGGACGAGAAATGACCAATCATGTTATTGGATGTTATTGATCCGAGCGTGTTTTTGAAAAATAAAAATAAAAAAAAAAAAAAAAAAAAAAAAAAAAACGGGAAGGTAATTATGGAGCCATCTTAGTGGCTAACGATATATTTTATGACGGTTGAGTGTTATAGCCAAATATGATGGTTTAACATGTCGGCCCGCAAATAAGTATTAGAGAGAAGGCAGTTACACAATCCTAATTAGAAATAATGACTATCAGAGAAAAAAGAACAAAAAAGAAGGCAAGGAAATGAGGGAAAATAAGATGTATTGTTTTGTTCGTATCAACGGTCGAAGAGCGTGCCCAAAGTTTCGTGAACGTTTATTTATTTACACCCGAACTCATTCACATGGGCCTAATTTCATATAATGGGCTTCCATCGTGCAAAAACAAAGTCCTACCTGGAATCCCGAGTAATGTGTATAAGCTTGCCCTCGGTGAACGTTTCGTATTGATTCTCTTCTGTTGACTTTCAATAGTATTAGAGGCGATTTCTGACATAATGTCGACAGGGGAGTTGGAATGTAAAGGCGCAGTGCTCAAGGGGCGTTCGAGGACACCTTCACACACAAGTATTCCGAAATCTCCAATAATCAGCAGTAACAAAAAAGAAAAGGAGAATTAACGGGTTTGCCTAGGAAAATTATTAACACGAATTAGGTATTGATTCATTTTGAGACTAGTTCGAGAGAGCGTGGCTTTGGCGTGGATGGCTACGCGGTCTACCAAAATGGTTACATTCCTCGATGAGGGTAGGTGGCCACACCTGCTTCTTTCCTTACCGGTAGTCACTCTCTACAAGGTTTATATCCATAATGTGGGATAATTAATTAGTTACCTTTGCTTTTGTTATAGTTCAGAATCAATGTGAATTAGTATAGGAGCGATGAGTCCTCCGTTGGAAGTTTTCCGATTAAGTATATGCATTAATTTGAGCAACATGATCGATGTTTACAAGAAGTGGTTTCCAGCAGGACATCTTGATATAGATAAGTTTGCGTTGTGTATGTTGACGTGTGTGGCTACATGTGTTCTGTCTATATGTAATTGCATATATGTATAAATGTTTGGATATGTTCGTATGAATGTATATATATGTATATATATAATATATATATATACATACACATATATAAATATACATATATTTAATATATATATATATATATATATATTATATATATATAATAATATATTATATAATATATATATATATATGTACATACTCACATTCATCCTTGTATTTTGGTATATGCATTTACTGCCATATGTATCTATACTAGGACAAGCAAAAACAAGCTGATACAATGACAAGCAAAATTTAAAGAGATGCTTGATCATACTCCTTCGCTAAGCTCAAGTTGAAAATTGCAAGTTCTTCTATTCTATTCAATTCCATTTCTATGTCTGTTTCCTCCTTTCTTTGCATCTGTTTGGATACCCGTGGCTATGAAAATCCATAATGAATTATAGGTTTTCTCTTGGACCCCACTTCGACGTGCAGGATATAAAGAAGTCATATGATATCTTCTTATGGGGGAAGATATTGAAGATATTGTCCAATGGATCTTTAGTAGACATAGTTAATGTAAACAGTTTGGAATATCATTAAGTAAATGTGTGTGTGTTTGTGCGTGTGTAAATAACACTTGAGCGAGCGTCTGGAGGTGGCGCTAGTATCGCGTGTTAGCGTGATCACGTCAAGGTAAATACTAGCGGATATAGAGTGGTGGTAGTTGGTTTGTTTATTAGTATCACTAGCACAGTGGAATTATGCTGGGGAACGTTACCTCATCTGTATGTGTTGCACTCTGTATCATATCCCTGCCTTACGAAGCGGTAGGTTCTGAGGTAAAGAATGCAACAGCAATTGTCTTATCAATATATCAGACATTGTGTGTTGACTCGATTGTAAGTTATTCATACCCTGCCACACTGGACCACACCCACACGCATAGTATACATATGTCGTATTCACAAACGCATGACCACACACACACACGGACAGTCGGACACACGCACGAAAACATATTACGATCGCCCCTCGAATGACCTCCTTTCCATTGACCTCGACCGCATACACCCTAATACGGGTCAAACAAGGTGGTATACAATAACTTATTACTGTAAATGATAGAACAAAAGCATGTCGACAAATTAAAAACAGCATTCCAGAAAATAGAAATACAAAAAAATAGTAAAAATGAAATATTAGTATGGATCAATAGTTATTACAAATACATTATCGATTCTCTCTATTGCACGATTAGTAAGGTTCCAAGCAACATATACTTTATAACAAAAATATCATAATTAATGAATAGCATTCCATAACTTAAAAGAATTCACTAGAGACAAAGAGAAAAAAACACAGAAGTTTGGAACTTATGAAAAAAAAAATTGCATACATATTATGATCATTATTTCCTTTTCTAAAGTTTAAGTCATCATCACAGCTATTGTGATGATTATTAATGTAATTATCAATATGCTTATTTATATGTGTTGATATTATCATTATATTAGTTGTAGCATTAATAGTAATATCAATCTCACTATTGATTTTATAACTGTAATTATTACGATTAGTATTATTATGCTTGTTTTAATAATCATTCTAATTTCTATCGTTATTACTAAGATTCTTACCATTATTATTATTAAAGTCGTTATTGTTATTCTAATATATTCATATTATTATGCTATCTATGAAAGTATAAGATATATATTTAATATATTTTATATATATGTAAATTACATACACTATTATATACTATATATATATATATATATATTATATATATATATATATATATATATAATATATATTTATATATATGTATATAAATTTCATATTTCTATATATATATATTATATTATATTATATAATTTATATATCTATTTTATATTAAAATAAGTATTAGATTATGTAGGTATAACCATATTTATATATATTCTTTATGTATATCATATTATATATCTATATTCTATAAATATATTATTTTATATCACTCACACCCACCCACCACGCCCCCCCCCCACCCCAAACCCCACCACCCAAACCAAACACCAAAAACCTCACCTCACACTCACAACATACCACAGCACACACACACAACCAACACACACACCACACAAACCCACACACACAACACACACACAACACAACAGCAGCCTTATATATATACATTATATATGTTTATATATAAATATTCTTTTATATATATATATTTAATATCATGTATATATATATATATCTTTATGAATATATCTGATATACTAAATTATATCTATATTATCTATATAAAAATCATCTATATATATATATGTTATATCTTAATACCTATATATGTTCTATTTATACTTATTATCAGTATATATATATCTATTATATATATATATATATATATATATATTATATATTCTAATATCTATTTAGGTGGTGCATTACAGATGTGTGGGGTATGATATGGCTGCAATGCATCATTACATCATCCATCCATTCATAACTCATAACATATATTTCATATATTACACTTTATTCTTTATGTATCATTATAAATTTTATATCTAATATTATATATGTGTGTGTGTGTTGTGAGTTGTGTGCATTGTGGGTGTGTGTGTTGTGTGTGTTGTGTGGTCTGTGTATGTGAGTGTGTGTGTGTATATTTATATATATATATAAAT
>NW_028234428.1:4765110-4767610 GCF_977035675.1 Penaeus japonicus | reverse complement strand
TGGTAATGCTACTGTACGATTGTTTAGAACAGATAAAAGTGAGAAAGAATTGAAAAAGAGAGGAGAGAGAAGAAGAATAAAGAAGAAGAGAAGAAGTGAGAAGAGAAAAGAGAGAGAGAAAGAAGAGAATAAATAGTAAAGTAGAAAAAAAGATAGAAAAAAAGAAAAAAAAAGAGAAAAAACAAAAAGAAAATAATAAAGAGAAAAAAGAGAGAAAATATGAGAGAAAGAAGAAAAGAAAACAAGAAGGAAAAGAATAATATAAAGAAAGAAGAAGATGAAAGATAAAAAAAGAAAAGAAGAAGAGAAGAGAGAGAGAAAGAGATGAGAAAAGAAAGAAAAGAGAAGAAGAGAGTGAAGAGAATAAGTCGTAAGTAAGAAAGAACAAAGAATTAAAAACATCCCATAGTATCGCTCCAATTCATATCCCCTTTTTTATGATATGGAGGAGTTGATGAAGATTAGATTATGACATTTTTTTCATTATAATATGAATGAAATTATACCATTACTAATTCAAAATTTTCCTATCACAGCAATTACTAGCATTATCATCCATCACTATCACATCATTACTAGAAGCATCGTTTATCATCAAATCATCCACATCCTCATTATCACATTAACACTATTTACTATCCCAAAGAATTACTTTACCTCTATCACCACTCCTCCAACCAGCCGCCCAAGAACATTACATCTTGAGCTCACAATCGCTATAAACGAATTCTAGACTCGGCCTCCGTCAGAGAAGCCGAGTCGACGCCCAAGACCTCGCGGGAAAGGGTGGGTCTCGTTGTCACTTTGCTATCTGGTCGTGTGTCCTTCTAGAAAGTTGTTTTTGTTGCAGTCTTTTTGCTTGAGATGTTTCCTGTTTCGAGTTTTGAATTTGTTCTGTAAAACAGTGAAAATATACACAAAAAAAGTAAACAATATAACCTAAAAAATAAAACATATAGATATGAGAAACTCCTACAATCAGACTCTTTTACAAAACACCCAACAAAAATTTTCAGAAATTCCGCATTCTTTGGTCTTCCAATCAGTTAAGATTTTCATTACACTTGGAATATGTTCATCGCGTAATAAATTATAATATATTTCAGCCTCGATTTTTATGATAATAAACCAATCATATGTATAACGTATAAAAAAAATTAGTCTATACCATAAAACACACACACTCACATACACACAAACACACACAGAAATTTATATATATATATATATATATAGATATAATATATATAAATATACAACAAACATAATAATCAAATACATACATATATAAATATAATAATATATAATATATAAATAAATATATATATAAAAATATTCATAACATACACATACATATATAAATATATATATATAATATATATATATAATAATATATATATAATATATATATGAATAAAAATATATATAAACACAATATGTTTATTGATATTCATACATACATACAAGCATCATATAAATATATAATAATATATAATATATAATAATAAACATATATAGTTATATATAATATATAAATATATAACTATATATAATATAGTATATATATATATACACATTTATAAATATTCATACACATATCTTATATATACACAACTCCAAACATACACACAACACAACACACACACACAATATAATATATATATATAATATATATATAAAACTAAATATAAATATATATATAAATATATAATATAAATATATTACACACACAACACACACACACCCACACACAAACACTTATATTTATTATAATATTAATATATATATATATATAAATATAATATATATATATATAATATATTATATGTAAATAAGTCTATGTATATAATAACATATATACATATATATAACAATAGGTATATATATATATTATATACACATATACAGATATATATATATAAATATAAGGGGGGGGTATGTATATATATATATATATATATATATATATAATATATATTATACATATACATAAAATTTATAATTACAAATTAAAATATAAATATATAATATATATATAATATATATATAATAAAATAAACATATATATATACACACACAACACAACACTCACACACATATTATATAATATAAATCTTATATATATCTATATATCTATCTATCTATCTTCACTCTCACACTCTCTCTTCATCTCTTCTCTATCTCTCCTCTCTCTCCTCCCTCTTCTCCTCTCTCTCTCTCTTCTCTCTATATATATATAAAAATATATAATATATATATAATATATATATATATACACCACACACTATATATATGTATTTTGTTTATATAAATTATTTGTATTATATATATGTATATATATATATAATATTATATAAATATATAAATATATATATACATATCACAAACATATATATATAGATATAAATATATATATATATACTATATATATATATATACATATACAAACAGTATAATATATAATATATAAAATAAATATATTATATATATATATATATTA
>NW_028234428.1:4755740-4758240 GCF_977035675.1 Penaeus japonicus | reverse complement strand
GCACAGATGAGACGTCGCAGCGGATGGTCGTCAGGAGCTGCACCATCGATTCGGGAACACTGACGATAGACACGGAATTGGGACGCCAGAGTCACTGTGGGATGTTTACTTATGACGGGAGGTGAGTTGCGGAGACTGGCTGACTCATCATTAGTACTTTTTGATACATAGAGATAGCTATCATGGATGTGCGACTTGAAAAGTTTAGATGAATGAATTTAGAGGTTACACTTCAAATCTTACGGTGACTGATTAATCGTTCTTTCCTTTGGCAACGATTATTATTATCATAAGTCGAGTTAATACCATCCTTAGGAACAGCTTCAATGTTACCGGTCGTGATATCAGCGTCAGTTGTGATTCTGGTACTGGGTTTACTGGGTTTCATAAACCAGCCTTGATTACCATCGTTGGTGTACTATCCTTGGCATCAGGGACTTAGGAAGTACCCAAGATACCGTGTGATGCCGTGCCACAGCTCCCTTTCCCTGTAATGAGAGTGTGATCCTCAGACCATCTCTCTAGATCTTTTCTTCACTTTTACTCTTGGACTTATTCTCTCTTTTTTTTCTTACCCCCTCTCTCTCTTTCGATCCTTCTCTTCTCTTTCCCTCCCTCTCCATCCTTACTTCTATATCGTTCTCATCTTCTCGTCCTTTGCCTCCTCCTTTCTCTCTTTCTTATCTACTTCCCCGTCCTTTCTCTCTCTCTCTTTCCCTCTCCCTCCCTCCCTCCCTCTCTCTCTCTCTCTCTCTCTCTCTTCCTCTCCCTCTTTCTCTCTCTCTCTCTCTCTCTCTCTCTCTCTCTCTCTCTTCTTCCTTCTCGTCCCTCCCTCCCCCTCTCTCTCTCTCTCTCTCTCATTCCTCCACATCCTCTCACCACACAGCTCTCTCTCTCTCTCTCTCTCCCACCCCCCTATCACTCTCTCTCTTCCCCAGCCAATCCCTTCTCTAGCTCTATCTCATCGATCACGCTATCTCTAATCCTCTCTATCTAGCTATCTCTTTCTCTCTCTCTCTCTTTACTCTTCCTCCTTCCCTTCACATTTCCTCATCAGACACACTCATTAAGTCTCCCTGTGCTTTATCACCCGTTACTAAATTAATTTCTCTCCCTCGATGCTGAACTAGCCTTCTATTAGACAGCTATTACATCTCGTATTGGATCGTCAACGTCTCGCGTCTTTATGTATTTTTCATCTAAATTATTATTGTCTTTATTGTTAGTATTGATAACAGCATTATTATTAATGTTGTTATTATTATCATTGTTATTATTATAATTTGTTTTTATCTATTTTCGTGATGTTACTATTATCATTGTTATTGTTATTGTTATTATTGTTATTATTATTATCAATATTATCATTATTATTATTATCATTATTATTATTATTATCATCATTATTATTATTTTATTATTATTTTTGTTAACATTCCTTTATCTCATTACCCTTGGGCTTCCTCTTATCCTCTCTCGCCCCTTCGGCGAAGCTTTGGAGGGGTTTGTATCCAAGGATTATTACCGCCGCGTAATGGGCATAGGATATCTAGTGCTAATGGTAAGGATTAGGGCGTCTGCCTTGCCGACTAGTTCTAATTTTTCATCATTTCCCGTCGGTTGCCCCCCCACCCCCCTCCTCCCTCTCGCTCCTTCTACCTCCCGCTCCCTCCTCTCTCCTTCAACTTCCCACTTCCTCTTTCTCCCTCTCCCTCTCTTCTTTCATCTCCTTCCATCCTCTTCCTTACCTCCCTCCTTCTCCCTTCCTTGTCTCTCTCTCTGCATTCAAATTATTTTCTCATTATCATCTCTGTACTTATCTTTTTTTTTACGTTCATATCTGTACTATTTTTTTCTTCTGATTATTGTCTCTCGTTTAATCCTTCTCACTCTTGATCTTTCTCACTAATATCTCTCTCCCGATCTTTCTCACTAATGTCTCTCTCTCTCTCTCTCTTGATCTTTCTCACGAATATCTCTCTCCCGATCTTTCTCACTAATGTCTCTCTCTCTCTCTTGATCTTTCTCACGAATATCTCTCTCCCGATCTTTCTCACTAATGTCTCTCTCTCTCTTGATATTTCTCACGAATATCTCTCTCTCGATCTCTCTTACTATTGTCTCTCTCCTGATTATTATTACTATTAACTCTCTCAATATCTTTCTCACAATTGTCTCTCACTTTATCTTCCTCACTCGTATCTCCCTCCTCTAATCTTTACTCATTGCTATCTCTCTCCTGACCATTATCACTATTATCTCTATCATGATTTATCTTATCGTTGTCTCTTGTATAACATCTCTCGCTCTTATCTCTCTCCCAATCTCCCTCACTTTTATCTCCCACCTCATCTCTCTTGCTCTTATCTCTCTCATGATTTTTCTCAGTATTATCTATCTATTTGCCTTTCTCACTATATCTACCTTCTAATTCAATCTTCTAATACAATCTTGACCGCTGAGTCGCCACTCATTAATTTAATCTCCTCATAATCTCGGC
>NW_028234428.1:4728240-4730740 GCF_977035675.1 Penaeus japonicus | reverse complement strand
AGACTTCAGAATTGTTATTCGCCCGTTGGCAACTGAACCAAACTGTTGTTTTTCTGTTTCCTTTCTCTGCAGTGTGGTGTTTAACTTTCAGCTCTGAGGGTCTTTTCTTGTAGAGTGTGACTTTTGCTCTTTGAATAGCATGATATTTTGATTGTCCACTTTGTTTATCATTCTTCACGTAATGCTGCAGATATTCTAGTATAAGTTGCATAATAGGCATGACACTATTGAACAAACTATGACTTACGTTGTCGCAACTCCTACTGAATATTTTTTTTTATTCTAATTCTGAAACATTTAGGAATTAAATTTCACTTTTATGAAAGGAGGAAGGCTGAGAGAAAGAAATGAAAAAAAGGAAAAGCCCTTCCTGTCCATTCATCGTCAAGTTGTAGCTCGATCAGTTCGTGTCAAAGGCGATACCATTACGACCTCTGGCTCCTCCCTCCTCCCCCTTCCTCCTCTTTCTCCCCCCTTCTCTTCCTCCTTCCTCCTCCTCTTCCTCCCCCGTCCTCCTCCTCCTCCCCCGACCTTCTCATCTTCCTCCCTCCTTTTCCCTCCTCTTCCACTTCCTCCCCTGTCCTCCTCCTCCTCCTCCTCCCCCGACCTTCTCATCTTCCTCCCCCCTTTTCCCTCCTCTTCCTCTTCTTCCCCCGTCCTCCTCCTCCTCCTCCTCCCCGACCTTCTCATCTTCCTCCCCCCTTTTCCCTCCTCCCTCCTCTTCTTCCTCCTCTTCCTCTTCCTCCCCCTCCTCTTCTTCCTCCTCTTCCCTCCTCCTCTTCCTACCCCCTTTTGCCTCCTCCTTCTCTTCCTACCCCTACTCCCTCCTCTTCAACGTATGTCTTTTTTTTCTTTTTCTCTTCCTCTTTCCCCTCCTTTCCCTCTGCTTACTCTCCTCTAATATATTCTTTTTCTTCCTCCTTTTCCTCCTCTCCAACGGATGCCTTTCCCTTTCCTCTGCTTCCTCATCTTCCTCGTCTTTTCTTCTTCCTTTTCCTCTTCTTCCTCATTATCCCTCCTCTTCACTGTATGTCTTTTCTTCCCCCTTTTCCTCCTTACTTCCTCTGTTTGTTCCTCATTCTTTTTCCTCTTCCTACTTCACCCCCCCCCCGTCTCTCTTTTCCTTGTCTCATTCCCCTCTGCTTCCTTCTTCTCCATCTCCTGCTCCCTCTTGTTCCTCGTCCTCCTCTTTCTCTTGTCTTCATCATTTCCCTCACATCATTCCCTCCTCTTCCTCCTCCTCCCCTTCCCCCTCCTTCTATATTTAGTCCACCTTTCCCTGACTTTCATCCTCCATCCACCTCTCTCTATCTCCCCAGCCTGCCCCCTCCCTCCCCGCTGTAATATTACACACATTCCCCTCTTATCCCCACCCTCCCCACGCCCCCACCCCCTGCCTCACCATAACAAAATACACCATTCCACTCCAATAACACCCAACCAACCCTCCCCACCAATATCACCACCCCTCTCCCCCGCCCTCCTTCTCCCCCATCATACCACCACCCCTCCACCATCCTCCGTCCCTCTCTCTCCTACCATACCCCACCACCACTAACCCATCCCCTCCCTCCCTCAACCCCTCAAACCTTCCCCTCCCCAACGCTCCCTCAAACATTCCCCTCCCCCTACCACCTCCTCCCTCCCTCGACCCCTCAAACCTCCCCCTCCCCCTTCGACCCCTCGACCCCTCAAACATTCCCCTCCCCTTACCACCTCCTCCCTCCCTCGACCCCTCAAACCTCCCCCTCCCCCTTCGACCCCTCGACCCCTCAAACCTCCCCCTCCCCGTCACCACCCCCCAACCACACCCCCTACCCCACCCCCTCCCCCTCCTCCTAAGCGGCGGCGCTCTCCGTCTGGAATTCCGAAAGTTTCCCCTGAAGATCCCGAGGCCAGGAATAGGCATTAATGACCAAAGTTTAAATAGCAAGGAATTTTCAATGACTCTTCCTGCGAGCGCTAAGATGGAGGAATGGAGTGGCGGTGGGGGAGGGAAGGAGGGAGGGAGGGAGGGAGGGAGGGAGGGAGGGAGGGAGGGAAGGAGGGAGGAGGGAGGGAGGGAGGGAGGGAAGGAGGGAAGGAGGGAGGGAGGGAGGGAGGGAGAGGGGAGGATTAATGTGGGAATGGGGAATGAGGAGGGAGGGAGAATGGGAGGTGGGAGGAATAAAGGGGGGAAGAGGGAATGAGGAGGAAGGGAGGGAGGGAGGGCGTCAGGAATAATGGGGAATGAGGAGGGAGGGAGGGAGGGGGGCAGGAATAATGGGGGTATGGGGTAGGGGGCAATCATGGGAGGATGGGGATGTGGGAGGGAATAAGGGGTCGATGGGAAATTGGGGAATAGGAATGTGGGGATGTAGCTCATGGGGGGATGGGAATAGGGGAGGGAATCATGGGGGTCTCGTGTGGGGTTAGGAATAGGGAAGGGGAATGGGGGATGTTCCAAAAGTGAAAGAGGGACAGGGACGACAATGGAAGGACATGAGGCACAGCAAATAGG
>NW_028234428.1:4705740-4708240 GCF_977035675.1 Penaeus japonicus | reverse complement strand
CATGTCCCTTCTCTTCTTCTCACTTCCCCTCTCTTACCTCCCCCCTCCTGGCCGCCCCGTCTCCCGCCGGAAATATCCCCAGGGCGGCAGCGATGATATCTCGCCCTCCTTCTGCTTCTCTCTCGACGCCCTTCCTCTTTGCGTATTCCTTCCACTTTCTCCTATTCCTCTCTTCGGTTCCTCGGTGATGCCTATTCTCTAGTCATTGTGTGTGTTTTTTTTTTCTATTCTTATTTTCCTCTTTGGTTCTTTGTTTGTTTTTTTGTTCCCTTCTCTCTGGTTCCTCTCTTTGGTCTTTCGGTGATTCTCCTCCCTTGCGTATTCTTCCCCCTTTTCTCTTATTTTTGTTATCGGTCCCTCGGTAATGCTCTCTCTTTAGTCATTCTTTCTACTTTCTTCTTATTCTCCTACCTTTTTTTCCTTAGGTCTTCTCCTTCTTCTCGTGTTTGCACCTTTCTCTTTCTTTCTTTGCTCCTTCTTCCCCCTTTCTCTTATCATTCTCTTTAATTCATCATTATTACTACTATCATTATTATCGTTATCATTATTATCTTTGTTATTGTTATCATCATCATTATCATTATTATCGCTATTGTAGCCATTTTCTGTAATACCAAAAGTAATGATAATAATGCTAATGATAACAGGATAACAGCAATAATATGATAATGACGCTAATAGTTATAGATATAATGAGAGTGAAAA
Organism: Penaeus japonicus; assembly: GCF_977035675.1. Lineage (NCBI taxonomy): Eukaryota > Metazoa > Arthropoda > Malacostraca > Decapoda > Penaeidae > Penaeus > Penaeus japonicus. The sequence goes on along the minus strand of NW_028234428.1, from coordinate 4,707,535 downwards.
TGATAATGATGATGTTGATGATAATGATAATAACGATAATGATAATAATAACAATGAAAATAATGATAATAATAATGATAATGATATCAATGAATATGATAGAACAACATCTCTACTATTAGTGATAATAATAATAATAATGATAATAACACTAGTAATAGTGATGATGATATGGATAATCAATAGAAAGAAAGAAATAAAGAAAGACAGAAGAAAAAAAAGAAAAAACAAAACAAAACAAAAACAGATGCACTTAATTTGCATGCTGATTTCTGCTATGAGAGATATGATATTAAGGGCTAATGGTCCTTTACAAACAGACTAACTAAACTTTCTCTCTCTCGTTTATGTGAAGCATGTGATGGAAAATTAGAGTAGGTAGAATGAGAGAGATGTGTAGTGAGGGAGGGAGGGGAGGGATTGAGAATCTCTCTATCTCTTTCTCTCTCTCTCTCTTTATCTCTATCTCTTTCTCTCTCTCTCTCTCTCTCTCTCTCTCTCTCTTTGTCCTAATAATGAATATAAACTAGAGCGAAAACAACACACAGATAGATAAAAACACTCAGGCAAAAAAAAAAAAAAAAAAAAAAAAAAAAAAAAGAAGAAGAAGAAGAAGCCTCACTAAGCAGGTGAGGCTTGGCTCTTTTTCCTGCCTCGTCGTTACACTATTGGAAATAACTGGATGACTGATTGATCTTGCCAGGAGGGAGGACCGGCCAGCTGGCGCCTCTTTTAGGGTGATGGAAGATGCTTACTCTCCCCCCACCCCTACCCCCTCCTCACCCCTCTCCCTTCTCTCCTCTCACCTCCTGTGTAATGAAAGATGCTCTCGTTTTCTCTTTCTCTCTTTGTCCGTCTGTCTGCTAGTCTGCATATTTGTCCGTCTCTCTTTTTTTCTCTCTCTGTTCGTCTGTCTTTCTGTGTGTCTGTCTCTCTCTCTCTCTATTTCTCTTTCTGTCTGTCTTTCTGTGTGTCTGTCTCTCTCTCTCTATTGCTCTTTCTGTCTGTCTGTCCGTCAGTCTGTCTATCCGTCGGTGGGATAAGCCTTGAGACCTCCAAGCCCTGAGGGACGCCCTGCCACCAAAGGCCTAAACATCATAAGTGTGAAGAGCCAGAAAGTTTGATTTTGCTTCATAGAACCTCATATGTATTTTTAGCCAGAAAGAATTTTGTTCCCGCACTGTTGTCCGTGAGTCCGTCCGTCTGTCTGGCCTTCTCTCTCTCTCTCTTATCTCTCTCTCTCTCCCTCTCACTCTCTTTCTCTCTCTCTCTCTCACTCTCCCCCCTTCTCTCTCTCTCTTTCTCTCTCTCTCACTCTCACTCACTCTCTTTCTCTCTCTCTCTCTTACTCTCCCCCCTTCTCTCTCTCTCTCTCTCTCTCTTTCTCTCTCTCTCTTTCCCTCTTTCTCACTCTCCTACCACCCCTCTCTCTCTCTCTCTTTCTCTCTCTCTCTTTCCCTCTTTCTCACTCTCCCCCCTTCTCTCTCTCTCTCTTTCCCTCTTTCTCACTCTCCCACCACCCCCCTCTCTCTCTCGCTCTCATCTACATCGCCGCAGGGAACAGTGCTGATCCCACGTTGTAGCCAAAGAGTCGAGTATTTCCATTGCTTCTCGATAGGCTTTGGGTCAGTGATGCTAATAAGGAAAAGGTCTTTGGCTCTGATGTTCTTGTCACAGGGTCACACACACACACACACTCACAGAGAAATAAAGAGAGAGAGTGAGAGCGAGAGACAGACAGACAGACAGACAGACAGACAGACAGACAAACAGACAGAGAGAGAAGAGGGGGAGG
>NW_028234428.1:4690740-4693240 GCF_977035675.1 Penaeus japonicus | reverse complement strand
CATTATTATTATTCTCCTCATTAATACAATCACGTTGATGATGGAGATGATAATGATGATGATAATCATCGTAATAATCATGATCTCTTCCATCGCTCAATAATTATCATCATTATAATGTTTATAATCATAATTGTTTACTTTCTAGTATCAAAATCATCTTCATCATCATTATTATCATCATCATTAACATCAACAACACTATCCTCCTCTTTATCATCATCATCACCATCATTATCACCCTCATCATTATCATCACCATTATCACCCTCATCATTACCACCATAATCATCATCATCATCATCATCATCATCATTAGAATTCACAACCCTATGCTTTTGAGAATTATCATCACAGCGATGACCATCATCACTTATTTTGTTTCAAGTATTTTTATATCATCACTTTCACTTGGTTATCCATTTCATTAATACTGTTCCTGCTATGACTGCTTGTTTCCTTTTGTTTACATACATTTTCAGGAAGAAAAGAAAAAAGAAAAAAAAAAAAATAGATGTTGGACTTCGATGATAATTCTTCCTCGACAAATCAAAGGCAAAAAGTAGAGACAGAAGAAAAAAGAAGAAGAAGAAGAAAAAGAAGAAGAAGAAGAAGAAAGAAGAAGAAGAAGAAGAAAAGGAAGAAGAAGAAGAAGAAGAAAAAGAAGAAGAAGAAGAAGATAAAAAAACATCAATTTTGTCCTCGTATTGCGTACTTTTTCCTTTTGTATTCTTTTCATTAATGTAGGAAGAAAGGGATAAGAAGAAATCGGAATGCATAATGCGGATTTTTCCGTCTGGTTGTATGGCTTTTATTATGATGTTTATTTGTATCATGTCTGTTATTGTTATTGCTGTTATTATCATTATTATTATTATTATTTTTATTATTATTTTTATCATTTTTATATTATTATCATTATCATTATTATTGTTATTATTATTATTATTATTATTATTATTGTTATTATTATTATTATTATCATTTTTATTATTATTATTATTATTATTATCATTATTATTATTATCATCATTATTATTATTGTTATTATTATTATTATTATTATTATTATTATTATTATTATTATTATTATTATTATTATTATTATTATTATTATTATCAGTATTATTATCATTGTTATTACTACCATTTTCATCTTATTGTTATTGTTATTATCTTTAAGATTATCATCGCATATATTGTTATCATTATAATTGTTATTATAATGATAATAATAATAATGATGATGATGGTAATAATAATAATAATAATAATAATAATAATGATAATAATAACAATAATAATAATAATAATAATAATGATGATAATAATAATAATAATAATAATAACAAAAATAATGATAATGATAATAACACTACTACTACTATTAATTATTATTAATATCATTATCATTACTAATATTATTATTGTTATTATCCTTATAATTTTCATCACTATGATCATTATAATTTTCATCATTATTTTTATGACTATCATTATCATTACTATCACTATTATTATTGATGTTTATCATCATCGTGATTATCACATTTACATTATCATCATTATTATTATCATCATCCTTATCATTATCATCATCATTATCTATATCATCATCATTATTATCATTATTATTACCATCATCATTAATGTCATTATTATCATAATAATGATAGCAATAATAATAATGATAATGACAATGATAATGATAGTATTATTATCATTATCATCATTGTTATTATTATAACCATTATCATTATTATTGTTATTATTACTATCATCATTATCATCTTTATCGTTATTATGATTATCACTATTTTTATTTTCCATATCATTATTGTTATCATCATCATTGCTATCAATATCATTATTTTTTCATTATTGATATTATCATCAATGTTATTGTTATTACCGTTATTATCAACATCATAATTATTGCTATTGTCATTATCTTCATTATTATCATTATCATAATTATTACTAAAATTATTGTTAATATCATTATCAGGATCATTATCATTTCCATTATCATTATCATTAATTATTATCATTATCACTATTATCATTAATTATATTAGCATCATCATTATTATTATCATCAATACTACTATTATTATTGTTATCATTATTGTCATTATGATTACTACTACTGCTACTGCTACTATCATTATTATAATTTTACATTTACTTTCATTTCATTATCAGTAACATTATTGCTACTATTTTGTCGTTGCAATTATTATCATCACTATCGTTATTGTTATCACTCTTATCATTTTTATCATTAAAATGTTCATCATTATTATTGTCAGCAGTATTACTATTATTATTATAATTTTCCTTAATGTGAATAATATAATTATTATCATCACTATCATCATTACCATAATCGCTGTTTCATTATTATTATCAATGTTATTGTCATTACTATTATTATCATATCTATCATCATTATCATATTTATCATCGTTGTTATTATTAATATTATAATTAACCTTGT
>NW_028234428.1:4680740-4683240 GCF_977035675.1 Penaeus japonicus | reverse complement strand
TTAGTTATTGATTATCATCAGCATAATAATCATGATTCGACTACACCGGCAGTTCCCCTACCCATGTTTTTTTTTTTTTTTTTTTTAAGGAGTAAAGAGTTCGGACCTTGTTCTAGAAACTTTTTTTTTTCTATCTTCCTTACCTAGTTTAAAGATTGGTAGGGTTCAAGATCTACGCATCTCTCTCTTATTTTTTTTTTTTTAATGAAGTCTTCGAAGATATATGATAAAGATTATTTGGTGACGTGCTAGACATACAAACGCTCATTGACATTTGAGAACGCTGAAAAATTGTCATGTGTGATGTGAGGTTTGTTATCGACGCTTCAAACCTGTCGTCATTAACAGACTTATTTTCCTTTTCTTGTCCTCTTTAAATAATTATTATGATTGTGTTTTTGATTCATGCAGAAAGTACGGTAATCAAAAGTAGTGTGGAGAGTGGAATATAATGGCTTGAGTAATGGTGTTATAAAAAAATAACGAAAAAAAGAAAAGAAATGCGTAATGCGTCATAGAGAAACGTAGTCTATGCGTTATACAGAATTATCTTCAAATAGTGAGTTAAATATTGAAGTCTGGCGTGAGAACGTGGGAATATTATTTTGCTTAGACCAGATAACATACGATTACAGGTACAGATCAACACATCCATTAACCAACATTCCCTAAAGAAATAATTATATATCAAACGTGTATTATATATATATATATATGTTTCCTTCATACATCTCGTAATGAGTATCACGTATTGATTAACTGCTATTCAGAGTAATAACAATACATGGGCAAGTGCTCAAGCTATCCAGTTCGACAGAGAACCAAGGACAAAATGACACAAAAAGAGATACAAAAAAGACCAAAAAAAGGCTTCCATTTTCTTGAAAAGACTTTGTTGAACATTTTGAAGACGACGTCGGCGAGTGTCGATGGTGGGAACCCTTTCTCGCTCAGTAGATCGCCACCTGAAGGTCCGCCGTTGAAAGACGACTTGTGAGTGTCACGATGAGGAGGAGGAGGAGGAGGAGGAGGAAGAGGAGGAGGAGGAGGAGGAGGAGGAGGACGAGGAGGAGGAGGAGGAGGAGGAGGAGGAGGAGGACGACGACGACGACGACGAGGACGAAGACGAGGAGGACGACGACGACGAGGAGGAGGAGGAAGAAGGATAGAAGAAAGAGGAAAAAGAGGAGGAACAAATATAGGAGGAAGTGGAGGATGTGGATGAAAGACTAGGAAGAAGAGGATGTAGGGGCTGTAGGTGAAACAGGATCAGGATTAAGAATCAGGAGGATGAGGACTCGAAGGCTTCAGTTGTCCCCTAGTGAAAGGGCCTCGACGATCCTGGGGTCAGCCTTAGAGCCCTCCTTGAACTCCTCGAGGGTGAGCTTCTCGTCGTGGTTCTTGTCCATCTGGGAGAAAATCTGGTCGACTCTCTTCTGCGGGGCGTTCTCGTCATCGGCTTCAGGTGCTTGACCCTGCCGAAGGAGAAAGCCCGGGAGATTAGGAGAGAGAAAAAAAGGGCGGAGAGGAAATGAAAAGAGAAAGAAAAACCAGGCAAACTACGTATTTGGGGAAAACGATAAGGAAAAAGAGAGAGAAAATTAAGATGAAACAAAAGAGTGAATTGTTATATTGAGATACGTAAACACCTGAGAACGAGAGAAAACAAAGGGAAGAAACCCTTGGACAGAAAATAAATAAACAGAGGGATAGATTAAAAAAAACAAAAAAATGAAAAAAGGGGTCCTCAAAAAGGGGAACCAATCCACAGAATCAAAAAGGGATCCCCCAAGCCTACGTAGAAGCATTTACGAACTTGAGCATCACATTTGAGTAGGATGAACTTGGGGCATTTAGTTGTCGCCAAGAGACAGCGCCTGTACGATTCGAGGGTCAGCTTTGGAACCCTCTTTGAACTCCTCAAGGGTAAGCTTTTCGTCGTTGTTTTTGTCCATTTGGGAGAAGATTTTATCCACTCTCTTCTCGGGGGTGTTCTCGTCTTCGGCCTCGGGTGCCTGTCCCTGGGTGGAAGGAGATACAAAAAGAAGCCTCAGACAAGAAAAAGAGATTCCTTTCGTTTGGGAAGGACACGAACGAAGGAGGAAACGGAGGGAAGAGAGGAAGGAAGCTGGAGAGATAAGGGGAGATAGGAGGAAAAGAGGAAGAGAAGAACAGTTGGAAATAAGAGAAAAACAGGAGAATGGATGGAAAGGGCATATAAAACGAAAAAGAGATTCCTTTCGTTTGGGAAGGACACGAACGAAGGAGGAAACGGAGGGAAGAGAGGAAGGAAGCTGGAGAGATAAGGGGAGATAGGAGGAAGAAAGGAAGAAAAGTTGGAAACAAGAGAGAAGGAGGAAGATGGAAAGGGCATATTAAATGAGGACATGAATGGATGGGGAAAGAAACGAAGGAAGAAGGGAATGGAACAAAAGGAAGTAATGAAAGAAGAGAGGAAAGGAAAAAAAAAATGGAAGGAGGGAAGAAGGAAAATAAGAGA
>NW_028234428.1:4645740-4648240 GCF_977035675.1 Penaeus japonicus | reverse complement strand
CCGTAAGGAGGCCATTGGGACAGTCTTTGAGGAACCCTTTGTGCCTGTGAGAGAAGGAGAAGAGGTCACGTTAGTGTTAAAGGTCAGTTTAACAAACCAAACAAAGATTTCATTAGAAACAGTTAATGTTATTTAGGAAATTCTCTCTTTTGTTTTTTGTTTATTTTTATGCAAAAAGAAAAACAAACAGACTAAGAAAAACACTGGGTGATGGACACAGTGAAACATACATGTCTATTTGCATAAATAAATATTCATTGCTGGAGCTGTTGTGTGTGAGAGAGAGAAGGAATGTAAAAGAGATGCAGTGAGAAAGTGGTTGGAAGAAAGATAGATAGATAGATAGATAGATAGATAGATAGATAGATAGATAGATAGATAGATAGATAGAGAGAGAGAGAGAGAGAGAGAAGAAAGATAGAGAAAGAGATAGAGAGATAGATAGATAGATAGATAAAGAGATAGATAGATAGGTAGATAGATAGATAGAGAGACAGAGAGAGAGAAGAAAGATAGAGAAAGAGAGAGAGAGACAGAGAGATAGATAAAGAGAGAGAGAGAGAGAGAGAGAGAGAGAGAGAGAGAGAGAGAGAGAGAGAGAGAGAGAGAGAGAGAGAGAGAGAGAGAGAGAGAGAGAGAGAGAGAGAGAGAGAGAGAGAGAGAGAGAGAGAGAGAGAGAGAGAGAGAAAGAGAGAGAGAGAGAGACAGAGAGAGAGAGACAGAGAGAGAGAGAGAGAGAGAGAGAGAGAGAGAGAGAGAGAGAGAGAGAGAGAGAGAGAGAGAGAGAGAGAGAGAGAGAGAGAGAGAGAGAGAGAATCCTTAGACTATGAAAGAAGAACGAAATAAAACGAAGAAGAGAGAAAAGCGTAACACAAGTATACAAAAGAAGGGATAACCAAGCGATATATGTATTATTCAAAAGCAAATAAGGTGTAATTCATAGGACATTCCCATTTCCCTACCCAACCCACATTCTTTCCCCGAAACTAAGTATAACTAATAGTTCCAAGTAGGAGACGCCCATTTCCGCCTGCGTCGAGTGGGGCTCGAAAATATCTATCCAGAGAACAAAAAATGAAGATGGCTTAGTTTATCAACATACTTTTTTTTTTGGTTCCATCTTCACATCTTCATTACCTGTATTTCATATGAATAATAGTGAATTTAGATCAAATCTTGAGATTATTCTTAAGTATAGAACAATAGGGATAGACAACGCTCCTACAAGAAGATAAGGCCTATATGATTTATGATAAGACCATTTCAATACACTTTCTAACACTTAGGGTGGCACTGGTTTCTGCTTCTACTTGCTGATGATATCTAAATAAATGAATACAAAAAACTTACATTTCGGATAATATCAAAGAAAAAAAAGAGTAATATTTTTAATCAATATATTATTAAGACAACAGTATTATTCGAACAAATTGTCATTGCAGAATCCTAGCACCACACTACCGTAATATTGTTAACTTTACCATATCACAAGTTCAAAGGGTTTCTCAATTTGATATTTCTTATTTTATTTTATTAATCACCCTTTCCCTCTTTCCACAAGCCACCACTCTGACACTGACACAAAACAAAGGTGTATCATTCCAAGATATATTTCTTTTATAAAATCGGAAAGAGATTATCATCATCATCATTATTACCATTACACTCATAATAATTCTCATTATTTTGATTACATTCATTTTCACCATCATAATTGATTATCATTCTAGCTATTATTTTCATTCTTCTACATGAGTAATGATAAGTAAAAATAATGATAGTTAATTTGTTAATTTCGGATTGATATAAGTATGGATGTCATTATTATTTTCGTCATTATGAACAGGTTTTAATAGTAAAAGCAATTCAAATTTTCATGTTCGCGAGAACCTGAGGCAAAGTATAGCTGAAAAGAAAATAACCCATTCCTACGAGTCCCCGAAGGACAAAAAAGAGAGAGAAAAAAAAAGAAAAAAAAAGAGAAAAAAAAGAAAGAAAAAAATTCCCGCAACACCTTTCAACCTAATTATGTTAACAGCTTGGGGACTTTTTATACCCAATTAACAGTCTTGATGAAAGGGCATGGCTCTCTGGCATAGCAGCAAATATAGATCTACTGGCTGCAGTCAAATGTGCTTCATCATCTGAGAGCATAAACACAGAGTGTAAAGAAACAGTCGAAAGTTTATGAGCCTAACTTACTCTATATTGTCACGTGATTTTAGTCCTTTAGACTCGTTCGTGTAAGTAAGTCATCATTTCGTAATACTTGTGCCATCATTTGTGTATGTTAATGGAATGTGTATATTGCCATGAAGCACGAATGCGTTAATCATTGGCTTAATGCATTAGACACGCACAACAGGGCAGATATATTCGCCACAAAATCTACAGTGTCTAGCAGTGTAAAGTAGTATTAAGTTGTGTTAAGTGGTAAGGAGTGTTAAGTGTTGAGAGTTGAGTGTTAAGTTGTGGTAAATTGTGCTAAGTGTTACGTGGA
>NW_028234428.1:4640740-4643240 GCF_977035675.1 Penaeus japonicus | reverse complement strand
GTCTGCATTCCTTTGTGTTATCAGCGTGTCATTCAGAAGAACGAGCTGTCTATTGATCTCAACCTTTTATCCTTCCTGCTCGTATTTTAACCTTTCGGATGAATGTTTATATGCCAGAATATAATGCAGGTATTGGTTCCTGGAACTGAAATACATTTTAGGGCGCTTTGTAGTTCGTGGAACAAGATATACACTTTATTGACTTAACTATTCATGAAATTATATTCATATTCCCCGATGTTTATATATTTCATGTATATATGGACAGCATATATGAATGAATGAACTGATGAAGTAATAGATACATTAATTAATTAATGAAGTAATAGATACATAAATTAATCAATTAAGTGATAGAATCATTCATTAATTAATAAAGTAATAGAATAATTAATCAATTAATGAAGTAATAGATACATGATTTATTAAATGAATAACTGAATGATTTAACAAATACACAGATAAATGAATAAACAAACATACACCCACACACGCGCACTTTTAATGATGACAATATATATACGCACCATTATTACCATTCTTTCTTCTCTTTTTACATAGTAATTAAGGATGAAATGTTGAATGTAAAATGTAAACAGACCGTCATACACACACACAAAAAAAAAAAATACATTAACAAAAACAGCAACTACGTGTTCAACCATTCTGTATTGTTTAAACCGTGTACATCAAGTTTAATCAGGTAAGTGAAATAAACCTGTCTTATATATTTTGCTTCAAAGAGAATACATACCTTCACGATATAATTAAACCTTTAATCATAACGTTGGAAGGAAAAAAATATACACAAGAATGCTCGAGTATGTGGTACGTTTTCTGTGTGTAGCGTAAAGTACAATAAATGTACTGTACAGTACAATATACACGCTTGATTCTTTCTTTGCAGTACAGTAAACTTTGACTTGAGACTTATGTGACATTTATTTGTTTTTTTACTACAATATATTTCTTTTAGTTTCCCATCTTACTGTACACTATTTTTTTTTTTTTTGTAGATCCGTTTACATTTTCTTTTTCTTTACACTTTCATCCTATTCTTTTTCTTTACACTTTCATCCTATTCTTTTTCTTTACACTTTCATCCTATTCTTTTTCTTTACACTTTCATCCTATTCTTTTTCTTTACACTTTCATCCTATTCTTGGGTTATTCTTAAGTGCTATTCTCCCTCTCCCATTCATTCAGTCTATCTGCTCAATAATGTGAAACAGCCATTCGGATTGAGACATCTGTTCCCTCCCCTTGACCTTTTCTGGAAGACACGCTCTCGGGTAGTCTGTCTGTCTGTTTTGGGGTCTTTTTCGTCTGGATTGTTTCTTCTTTTGTTTGTCTGTCTGTATGTATGTATGTATATATATATATATATATATATATATATATATATATATACATATATGTATATATATATATGTATATATATATATATATATATATATATATATATATATATACATATTTATATATATATATATAATATATATATATATATATATATATATATATATATGTATATATATACACGTATACACAACATATATGCATGTGAATATATATACATATATATATATATATATATATATATATATATATATATATATATACATATATATAATATATATATATATATATATAATATATATATATAAATATATATATATATATACATAAAAACACACACGCACACACACACACACACACACACACACACACACACACACACACACACACCACACACACACACACACACATATATATATATGTATATATATATATATATATATATATATATATATATATATATATATAAACACACACACACACACACACACACACACACACACACACACATGTTATATATATATATATATATATATATATATATATATATATATATATATTATATATATATATATATATACATATACATACTTATATATATATATATATATATATATATATATATATATATATATATATATATATATATTATATATATGTATATATATATATATATATATATATATATATATATATATAAATGTATGTATATATATAAATATATGTATATACATAGATGTATGTATATAAATGTGTGTCTGTGTATGTATGTGTGTGTATGTATGAACGTACGTCTGTATGTATACATATAAACACAAACAAACCTGCGTGTGTTTTTTCCTTCTCAACTACTCCTCCTCACCCCCCCCCCCCCCCCCCTTGATCAATAACTTGAAAAAAAAAAACCCAAAAACATCGAATATAAAAACAATAAAACGAATGAACCAAGCGAGAAAACAAACAAACAAACAAAGGTACGGTTTGTGGCCTTCCAGTACCAAAGGACACATAGCCGTAGCGTCTGAAAAGAAGCAATAGGATCTTTTTTCTGTTTTGAGGACGGCCAGACATCTATTATTGCTATTATCGTTGTTGATATTGTTGTTATTACTGTCAGAGCTAGTAGCATTATTGGCGTCAT
>NW_028234428.1:4633240-4635740 GCF_977035675.1 Penaeus japonicus | reverse complement strand
CGGTTTCCCTGGGACTACAATCTTGAAGGATCTGAGACCGGTTTCCCTGGGACTACAATCTTGAAGGATCTGAGACCGGTTTCCATGGGACTACAATCTTGAAGGATCTGAGACCGGTTTCCTTGGGACTACAATCTTGAAGGATCTGAGACCGGTTTCCTTGGGACTACAATGTTGGAGGATTTCAGATCTCGGACCGGTTTCCTTAAGATGTCTAAGGATGAAAGGATGAAAGGATGGAAGGATGGATTCACCTTTGGGGGATTCGAGATGCTTAGGATCTCGTCTCGGGATGTAAACGGAAATTTCTTTCGGAAAGATTTTTATGGGATGTGGGATTTATGGGCTTGCTCGTGGGGCGAGGCAGGGGGTGTCTATGAGAGAGAGAGAGGGAGAGAGAGAGAGAGAGAGAGAGAGAGAGAGAGAGAGAGAGAGAGAGAGAGAGAGAGAGAGAGAGAGAGAATGAGTGAGTGAAGAAGTGAGTTAGAGAAAGAAAGAGAGAGAGAGAGAGAGAGAGAAAGAGAGAGAGAATGAGTGAGAAGAAGTGAGTTAGAGAGAGAGAGAGAGAGACAGAGAGAGAGAAAGAGAATGAGTGAGTGAAGAAGTGAGTTAGAGAAAGAGAGAGAGAGAGAGAGAGAAAGAGAGAATGAGTGAGTGAAGAAGTGAGTTAGAAAGGGAGAGTGAGAGAGAAAAAATAAAGAGAAAGAAAGAGAGAAAAAGGGTAGATGCAATAAAGAAAGATAAATAATAAAGACAAACACAACAGCCACGAGGAAGAGCAGACAGAGAGGGACTGGCCGCCAGAATAATTGGTTCATGGTCGACTAGCAAGCAATGTAACAGTAGAGAGATAGCAGGGGAAGGGTGGGGGGGGGTATGGAGGAGGGGGTGGCAGACTAGTGTAGGGTGGGGTAAGGGGGGGAATAGGTAGGGGCTGGAAGAATAAGGGAACGGGCGGGGGTGGGGTAGGGGATGGGAGGGGTAGGAGAGGGGGAGGTGGTGAGGGGAGGAATGGTGGAGAGTATGGTTGGAGGAATAGGGGAGAAGAGGGGCAATGGGAGAAGGAGGGGAATATAGAGGCGAAAAGGAAGAGGAAGGAGCTACGGAGAGGAATAAGGAAAGGGAAGGGGGAGGGAGTAAGGGAAGGGGAAAGGGAGAGAATAAGGGAAGGGGAAAGAGGAGAGAATAAGGGAAAGAGTAAGAAAAGAGATCAGGGCTACGAAGGCTACAGGGGCTACAAGGGCTATGGGGGTACGAGGTCCTCGGGGACTATAGAGGCTACAGGGGCTGATCGCTCCGGGCTGTAGCACTTTCGGCAGTAATGACAGGAGCGGAAATCCAGGCAGAGCACCGATTGAGCTATGAGTCTATCGGCTGAGGGATGTCGGTTTTTCGGCGGCGGGAAGAGGCGTGTTCTGGTGTGTGTTTTTTTTTGTGAGTCTTTGTTGCTCTGTCTCTCGCTCCTTTTCTCTCCTTCAGTTTGTCTGTCTGCTCTCTGTCTCTCTTTCTTTCTCTGTCTCTCTGTCTCTGATTCTCTCTCTCTCTCTATATATATTTCTTTCTATTTTCTCTCTCTATATATATATATTCTCTCTCTCTCTCTCTCTCTCTTTCTCTCTCTCTCTCTCTCTCTCTCTCTCTCACCCGACCAACATCAGCAACCAAGCCGGTCCCCATTCACACAAGCCCCCACAATGCTGGAGACACTGGGTCCCAAGTGTTGGTATTACGACTACAATTAAGAGCTAATAGGACGATAAAAAGAGGTGTTTATCCCCACCTCATCGGAGTCCGAATGGACACTGGAGGGGCCCGGGGAAACCCTTTCGTTTTATCAAGGTTGTGACGTCATCCGAAGGGGAGAGGGAGAGAGAGAGAGAAAAAAAAAAAGAGATAGAGGGAGAGGGAGAGGGACAGAGATAAAGAGATAGAGAAAGATAGAGAGGGAGAGGGGGAGGGAGGGAGAGAGATAAAGAGATAGATGGATAGATAGATAGATAGATAGATAGCTAGATAGAGAGAGAGAAAGGGTGAAAGAGAGGGGAAGAGAGAGAGGGAGAGAGAGTAGGAGAGGAAGAGGGAATGGGAATGGGTAAGTGAGAGGGAGGGAGAGAAAGTGAGAGAGCGAGAGGGAGAGAGAGAGAAAGAGAGAGAGAGAGAGAGAGAGAGAGAGAGAGAGAGAGAGAGAGAGAGAGAGAGAGAGAGAAATAGAAAGAGGAAGAAAGAGGGAGATAAGAAGAATGATAAGAAAAAGAAGAAGAGGAAGAAAGAGAGAGGAAAGAGAAGCAGTGCATAAGAGGTGGATTCAGTGAGAATCCCTTTAGATCGGAGGAATGGCTAGTGTATTGGTTTGTGCTTATCTGTTACGGGGTGGGAGGGAGGTGGGGGGGGGGGGGGAGGAGGTACGCATGTGGAGTGGGGAGGGGGGATGTAGGAAAGAGGGCAGAGGAGATGAAGCGAGAGAAGGGTATATATATATATATATATATATATATATATA
>NW_028234428.1:4603240-4605740 GCF_977035675.1 Penaeus japonicus | reverse complement strand
ATGATCTTGGATAATTATACACACACACACATACAGACACACACACACACACACACACACACACACACACACATACACACACACACACACACACACACACACACACACACACACACATATATATATATATATATATATATATATATATATATATATATATATAATTTAAGTAATGTAATAGCAATAAATTAAAGGAGAGTAAAAAAGGATTTAAAGCATGAATTTCACAGAAAGGAAAAAAGAGACAAGATTGATATAAGATCTGAATTTTGCATAAAAAGAATGACAAGAAGATAAGAAATACTATGGTTCCCTTTAAAAACGATGAGGTCAGAATTAAAGCTTAGATTGCACATAAAGAGGATAAAGGAGAATAAAACCTGTGTTTCATATAAAGAAAACATATGACATATAAAAAAAAGCGAAAATAATGCCTGAATTTCACACAAGGGGCAAACAACAACAAAAACAAAATCCTTCATTTTGCAAAAAAAAAAAAAAAAAAAAAAAAAAAAAGAGAGAGAGAGAGAAAAAAAAGTAAAACCTAAAATGTTGCTAAAAGAAGAAAAAACAAAAAAAAAGATAGAACGAATATAGATCCTGAATATCACATTAAAGAAAGAAAGAAAGAAAGAAAAAGATATTAATTAAAACAAGAGAAAGCAAAGACAACATTTCACCTTTATAAAAAATATAAAAATATAACCTAAAATATTGCACAAAGGAAAAAAAACAAGAAACTAAAAAAAGAAAAGAAAATAAAGCCTGGATTTCACGCGAAGAGAAAAGAGAGGAGGCTAAGAGGAACAGAGACACAGCCGCGGGCAAGGGAGGGAGAGACGGAGGGAGGGAGGGAGGGAGGGAGGGAGGGAGACAGGGAGAGAGAGAGAGAGAGGGAGAGGGGGAGAGCCAGGCATGCCGGTCGGCACCATCAGCACTCTGCCATGACCCACCCTGGCACTCTCGCTCTCTGTCTGTCTGACTGTCTGTCTGACTGTCTCATTCTGTGTGTCTGTTTGTGTTTCTGTTTCTGTCTCGGACTCTTTATATATCTCCCTCTTTTTCTTCTCTTTCTCTCTCTCTCTCTCTCTCTCTCTCTCTCTCTCTCTCTCTCTCTCTCTCTCTCTCTCTCTCTCTTTCTCTCTCACTCTCTCTCTGTCTCTCTTTCTCCCTTACCCCCTTCTCCACTACACACACAAACACACACACAAACTCGAATACGAAAGATACCCCAGGCCACGCCCCCTTACCCATTGTCCTCTATCCCTCACCATACTCCCCTGCTTTCTCCCCATCACCCCAACCCCCTCTTCTCCAACACCTCCTCTCCCTCATACACCACTCCCACCCCTTTATATTCATCCTCCCCAACACCTTTTCCCCTACCCCCACACCTTTCAACCCCTTCCCTATACCTTGACCTACCCTCCGTCCTCTGTCCTCCCCTCCCCCCACTGACCTACAAACCCTTTGGCATTAGAGGATGTCCTAATTATCGAATTAGAATTCAATCACGAAGGCATGGGGGAGTGGGGAGGAAAGGAGAAGGAGGGGGAGGGAAGATAGGAAGCGAGAGGGAAAGGAGGGAGAGGGGGGAAGGAGGGAGGGAGGGAGGAGAAGGGGGAAGAGGGGAAGGGGGAGGAGGGGAGGGAGGGAGGAGAAGGGGGAAGAGGGGAAGGGGGAAGAGAGGAGGGAGGGGGGACTGGGGAAGAGGGTAGCCTGGGAAGGGGGCGGAGAATCATTAATGAATGGCGTTAGATAAAGTGGCCTTGATAGGCTCTTTGTGGAGGCGAATGCTCAAGGGATGTTTAAGAATCTCGGTGATAACCAAAGGGGAGGTGGAGGAGGGGAAGGGAAGAGGAAAGGGGGTGGAGTAGGGGAAGGGAAGAGGAAGGGAAGGGGTGAAGGGGTGAAGGGGGGAGAGGAGGGAAGGAGGGGGAAGAATGAGAAGGGAAAGGGCAGAGAGTGGAGGGTGGAGCAGAGATAGAAAAGAGGGAGGGAAATGGAGAAGGAGGAAGGGAAGGGGTGAAGGGGGAGGAGGGAGAAGGGAAAGGGGAGAGGGAGGGATGGAAGGGGATGTAAGGGAAGGTTGGGGGGATCTAAAGTGCGTTGGGGAGGAAAAGGAGGGGCAAGGAAAAAGGGGGAAGAGGGAAAGGGGAGTAGGTGGAAGGTGGAGGCGAAATAGGAAAGAGGACATGAGAGGAAAAAATTGAAGGAAAAAAAGAAGGAGAGAGGGGAAGATGTATGAAAACGGAGGGAAGAGGAAGAAAAGGAAAAGGGGGAAGTGAGGAAAGGGGGAGGGGGTGAAGGGGAAAAGGGGGGAAGGGGAAGCGGCAGGGTAGGACAGCAGCAACCCGAAGCTTAAAGCTGAGTGTCAGGTGCTATATTGACCGAGGCTGAACTTTAACCTCACAGGGCGGGATAGTGACCTTCGAGAGGGTATAGAGGGAGGAGAGAGGGAGAGGAAAAGAGAGAGAGAGAGAGAGAGAGAGAGAGAGAG
>NW_028234428.1:4595740-4598240 GCF_977035675.1 Penaeus japonicus | reverse complement strand
GCGAGTCATTAGAGAACCATTATCAGATGAAATTAAAATTCTTTCTCATTGCTTCCTCGATAAAATGAAACTTCCGGGGATAATCTTTTTTCCCCTTTCTTTTTTAGAGATTTATGGCAATATTTCCAGTCTCAGGAGAGAAGGGAGAAGGGGGATGGGGAGAGGGGGAGGAGGGAGAGCGGGGAAGGGGGAGAGGGTGAGCGGGGAGAGGGAGGTGAGTTGGGGAAAGGGAGGTGAGTTGGGGAAAGGGAGGGAGAGGGGGGATGGGGGAGGGAGAGGAGAGAGAGCGGGGAAGAGGAGAGGGAGGAGAGGGAAAAGGGGGCAAGGAGAGAGGGAGAGGAGGGAAGAGGAGTGGGAGAGGAGGGAGAGTAGGAAGAGGAGGGAAGGGGAGAAGGAAAAGGGAGGGAAGAGAAGGTAGAGAGGAGAGGGGAGAGGGGAGAAGAGAAAAGAGAGGGGAAAGATAGGAGAGGGGAGAGGAGAGAGGAGACAGGAGAGAGGGCAGGAAAGAGGGGAGAGGGGAGAGTAGAGAGGAGAGAGAAGATAGGAGAAAGGGGAGTGACATATACATTATTCTCAGTCCAAACATCAACATTGATATGCGTTTTATTTACATGAGGTTATGAGGTTATGAATTTGAAATGTAAAACAATTTTATATGTAAACTCTCAGATTGCTATGAATGCGATATGTAAGGTGCTCTTTTTCACAAGTGAACTGTCAAGTGGATGGGAGTTGGAGTAAACAATTTGATATGTAAACATATGAATAATGTTTTGTTTGGAATCGATGTGTTTTAAAACCTGGATTGCCTCATCCTTTTACCTCATGGTTTTGTTTTGTTTCTTGGTAAGAGATTATAACAAGTAAAGACTTTGACAACAAAAAATTATATAAAATGATTTCCCTTTTGTATAGAAAAGAACATATACTATGATATAAATGAAATTATTATAATTCAACATTTGATGTTGCTTGATTCAGATTCGTATACTTGTTCGTGTGGAGGAATAGGTCAATGGGATAGGTATGTCAGTGCAATAAAAACTTTTGTGTAATTTCGTGTCCTACATTCTTTCTTATTTGATTCTGAATCAAATAAGAAATATGTCATCATAAATCAGCAATAACATAAATAATAGCAATGATATATAAAAACTTATATAACACACAACACAGCTACCGACGAATGCAGTAATGAAGAATATTCACGCAAAGGAAAACCCTTAAACTACCTTATAAATGGAATAGTAATTAAGATTGATAAAACACCCACCAAAACACATCTTGGCCAATTACACTGAGCTGAACATATTACATCCATTTATTCGTGTGGAAAGTTCATATATAAAACTTTTTTTTTTATTCTAATCATCACAGATAACATGCAGGTTATATTGTATCTTGACTAATCATTATTCATAAACTGCATATATAAACATCATGCATGATTCTAGTTACGCAAATATTGCAGGTCTGTGATCATGTGTGATGAATATGGATTTATCTGTCCTTGCTAATCAATCCAAGTGCAAGAATAAGGAAATGTCTAGGCAAAGAAAGAAAGAAAGAAGAGATAAAGAAAGAAAGAAAGAAAAAGAAGAAGAAGCAGTGTACAGATTCATAATAAATCCTGATATAACTTTTATTTTTTCATCTTATGGCTTACGGTTTATAGCTATGAATTAGAGTAAAAAGCAAATATAATTAAAATCAGGAGACGTAAATGAATGTACTGCATTATCCACAGCTCTAATAGGGCTCAGCATAAGATATTAATTTAACAGTAAATTAAAACTGTCAGGTTTAAAAGTCAGTATCAAATGTCATACTTGATGATATTTAACGAATCCTGAGTGATTATCTGAATTTAGATAGGCATTAAAAATGAGGATTTTTAAGGACCTTAATAGGATTAGTTAATTTCACAAAGGGATGACAAAAAAAAAAAAAAAAAACGAAAAAAAACGAACTATTTGAAATGAGAAAGATACGTGAAATCATTAATTGGAAGAAGACGGTGTAAAAAGGTGAAAGCACAGGAAAGAAGAGGAAGCAAGAGAGGAGAACAGGAAAATAACGATGTCACATAAGAATAAGAATAAGAACTATGAACGAAGAATAAAAAGAAAACAAAATGGAAGTAGTCTGAAAAAAGGCAAAGAAGAAGAAGAGAAGAAAATACAAGGGGCAGATAAAAGAAAGTAAAATGTAAAAAAAGAAGAAAAATAGAAAACAAAACAGTTAAAACAAACACAAACAAAGAGTAAGGAGACAAAGACGAAGCAATACAAGATGATGACGAAGGAGACGAAGAAGGAAGAGCATTGTACGAAGAGGAAGAAACACAGTCACGATATCCGAGACGGAGTAAAGCCACGTCCCTCACCTCATCAATATTGCCAACTCATGACATTACCTCGCAAGTTACACTGGAATTACTGACATCGACATATCGATAACAAAAAAAAAAAAAAAAAAAAAAAAAAAAAAATACGCGTTT
>NW_028234428.1:4585740-4588240 GCF_977035675.1 Penaeus japonicus | reverse complement strand
ATTATTATCGTTGTTATTATCATTATTTTCAGTATCATTATTATTGGCATTATCATTATCATAGTCATTATCATGATAGTTATTATTACTATTATTATTATTATCATTATCATCCATTTCATCATTATTGTTATTATTATTATTTTTCATTATTATCGTTATTACTATTGTTATTATTATTATTATTAACATCATATTATTATCATTATTGATATTATCATTATTATTATTATCATTGTTATTACCATTATCATTACTATTATTATCATTATTCTTAATATTGTTATGATTATTATCATAATTATTCATCATCATCATAGACTATCAATATATATATATATATATATATATATATATATATATATATATATATATATATATATATATATATATATGTATATATGTTATCATTAGTCACTGTTATCATACTCATGCTCATCATTATCCCCATTATCATTAGTAATAAAACGAATTATTACTGTTATTGCTGTTATCATTATTATTATTATGATTATCATTATAAAGATTACCTTCATTATCATTAAATTATTACCATTATTATTTTCATTATTGTTATCATTAGTAGTATTATCATCTTCATTACTATCAATATCATTATCATAATTATTGTTATCCTCTTTATCATAACTATCATTATGATTAAGACAATTTCAACCATCATCATTAAGAGAATTTCCATCATCATTAAGAGAATTTCCATCATCATTATCAAATAAATTGTCCTAATCAATGTTATCAGGATCCTCATTATCATCATAATGGCTTCCCTCCATTAAATAGAAAGAGGGCAGCGTATAAATATACACACTAAACAAAAGGGCAAAAAACACAACAACAAAACATAAAAAAAAAACCGATTGGTCCAAAGAGTCTCATTAACCGAAGAACCATCAAGGTGGTAAATTTGTGTTGTCTCGTATGGTAGACAAATGATGCCGCAGGAACCTTGTTACAGCATGTTTGCCTCCTGCTGTCTTTTGGGGATTGCGGGGGTGGGGTGTGGGGGGGGGGGCGTTAAGTTTCGGTGATAGACTATTTCTTTCATCTTATGTATGTCTATGTGGAAGTACGTAGATAAACATGTACACACATGCACATACACACATACACGTACAACCACTAACACACACACACACACACACACACACACACGCACACACAAGCACATACACACACACACACACATACACGTACACACATGCACACACATACACACACACACACACACACACACACACACACACACACACCCACACCCACCCACACACACACGTACACACACAAGCACATATATATACTCAAATATAAACATGTCTCCACACCCACACCCACACAAACACACACACACACACACACAAACAGATTCACACGCACACAAAATCAAACACACACCTACACACACACACACACACACACACAGTAAGTACACGTATGTATCCATATATATCTCTTTCATGAGCCAAACCAGCTGTCGCTTCTATTACGCCATCTGCTCATAAAAAAAAGTTATAGGACAGGAAAATGAATATATTTGTGTGCATAGAAATGTGGGAATGAAGTTTAAGAAGAAAGAAGTTCTTGTCATTTTTAAGTTTTTGGAAGAAGTTATCAAAATGTTGTGAAGTTGGATGATTATGTCAGCTGAGATGCTCTTCCTAATGATAAAAGTGACTTGACTTTGCAAAGAGAGATTCGGTACATTTCCTTTTTTTTCCAGAAGAAAAATATAAAGAAAAAAGTAGAAGTAAAAACATATGGAAACAAGAAAGAGATTAACACACACATAAAAAAAAAGATATATATATAGACATATATGCCTATATATCTATCTATACCTATATTTGTATCTATCTATCTATCTATCTATCTATCTATCGCTCTACCCATCTCTCTCTCTCTCTCTCTCTCTCTCTCTCTCTCTCTCTCTCTCTATCTCTCTCTCTCTCTCTCTCTATATATATATATATATACATATATATATTTCATATATATATATATATATATATATATATATATATATATATATACATATATCCATTATTAAGTATATGTACACTCACAACACACACACACACACAACACAACACAAACACACACACACACAATACACACCACACCACACACAACACACACACATCAATAACATATATTTTATATATTTATATATATATATATATATAGTATATATATGTATGTATATTTTTTATATTATATTTATATATTTTGTATATCTATATATATATTTATATATATATATAATATATATTATATACATATATACACACACATGTATATATGTGTGTACATATGTATATAAATGTCCATAAAACACACACACGCACACAGACATTATGGGAGTCCTCTTATTAACTCCATCTCTATATATAATGTTAGATCTTATTTCCCCACATTGGTGATCATGCCAAGATCTTTAGAGTTTAGTGAAAAACAAGATATAGAAAAAGAAAAACAAGAGACA
>NW_028234428.1:4582818-4585640 GCF_977035675.1 Penaeus japonicus | reverse complement strand
GAGGGGAAAAAAAGAGGCTACATACAAATCAAAAGAATTTACCCAAACAAAATGAAGCATTGGAAAGGGATTAGATTAGGACACATCGAAATGCGAAGTGACAGGAGACTGCAGGAGTTCCCATGCCCCTTTAAAGACCAGAACTGTCTCTCTGTCTGTCTCTCTCTTTCTCTCTGGCTCTCTTCCTCCTTCTCCCTCTTCGTCCCACCCTTAAGGCCTCCCTCCCTTTCCTTCTTTCTGCTTCTTTCTCTCTGTATTTTTATTCCCTTTCCCAATCTTTCCTTCGCCTACACTTTCTCCGTTCATTTGTTGTTCTTTCTCGGTACTACTTCTTTCTATATTTTTTTTCTCTTCCTCTCTTTTTTCTCTTTCTAACTGCCCCTCTTTTTCTATTTCCTCTTCCTTCTCTGTTTCTCTTTCCTCTTCCCCTTCTTTCTTCTTTTCCTTCCCCTTCTTTCTTCCTTCTCCCTTCCTCTCATATCCCTCTTTTCCCCTCTTCCTCTTTCTCTCTCTCCTCCCTTTCCTCTCTTATTACTTTCCCCCCTTCCCTTCTTCCTTTCTTTCCGCTTCCCTCTCTTCCTTTTCTCCGTTTTCCCTCCCTTCTTTCTCTTCTTCCCCCTGCTCCCCCCCCTATCCCTCTTCCCCTCTTCATCTACCACATACTCCGGGTACGAAGTGTAGCATTCGCGCGGGGCAAGTCGCCGAATTCTCGACTTTTACTTCGAAAGTGGTCCAAAAGGGCTTCAAAGATTCGCTCTCTCTCTCTCTTTCTCTCTCTCTCTCTCTCTCTCTCTCTCTCTCTCTCTCTCTCTCTCTCTCTCTCTCTATCTATCTATCTCTTTCGCTTTCTTCATCTCTCTTTCTTTCTCTCTCTCTTTCGTTTTTGTCTCTCTCTCATTCGCGCACTCTCTCTTTCTCTCTGTCTTTGTTTTTTTCTCTCTTACTCCCTCCATCCCTCCCTTTCGCTCTCTCTCTCTCTCTCTCTCTCTCTCTCTCTCTCTCTCTCTCTCTCTCTCTCCTTTTCTATCTCTTTCTCTCTTTATCTATATTATCCTTCAGCCCTCTCCCTTCTATCCCTCTCTCCTTCCCTCTCTCTCTCCCTCATCAATCATTTTGGTGTTAATTTCGCTTTCACTTTCTTTTTTTTCTTTCTTTTCGTCCACTTGTATATTTGCGTTTATCTATTTTTAGTATACCCGTGTGTGTTTACTTATTTTGTTTTTTTGGTATTTGTGTATAAATGTTGGTCTATGTATTGCAAGTGTGAGTGAATATTTTGCTTTTGTTTTTGCTGATGTGTGTTTGTACATATTGTTTTTTCTTTGTTTGAGTTTGTTCTCGTGTGTCTGTATTTCGTGTGTATGTATGTATGTCTTAACGTCTGTGCGTGAAAAGACACGATCTGATATGAATATATGCATACAGTATCCTCTACGTCTCGAGAGCAGCTGTTCGATTGAGTTTCTTCAGACAACCCATAAGAAGGATTCGCTCATCGAAGTGACGGGGAGCCCATCCACGGATATCGCCCTCAAGGTCTTCTGATTTTAGGAACCTTATCCCCCCTGCAACTCCCCACATCCATAAAAAAAAGAAAAAAACTAAAGACCCGATGGGTAGAGGTTAAAAAGATTGTGTGAAAGTTTTCTGCGCCGTTACTACTCACGCGGCAGATCCTTGCTTGCTTTGCACCCCATCTCCTCCTCTATAGCCGTGTCTCTCTTTGAATCTGTTTTCTGTTGTGCTTTTGTTGCTTCTCTTTCTGCCTCGTTTAGTTCTATACTTTAATTTCCTCCTTCTTCACCATACATTGATTCCTACCTATACCTGCCAGTTCTCTCAATAGACTCTCTTTCCACTGACGTCTCTATCTCTCTACTTCATCATACTCTCTCATCTCACAGTGTCCGACTCTCTCTACTGTATACACTGTTCATCATCTTTCCAATGTCGTCTATTTCCTTCACCCCTCTGCTACTCTCTCTTCTTTGATTCACATCCTTCTTTCTCTTTCTCCTCCCCATTCATCACCTGATCCACCGCTATCTACCCATACTATAATATACTTGCTCGATCTAGATCCCCTTGTTCCCTCCCTCCTGACCTAGCTCTAATTTATCCTCAAATTTCCTACCTGACCTCAGACACATTTATACCAACGTTCGCCATACACACGTGTGTCGAACACGCCGCTTTAGGTTCTCTTTGACGAACAGTCAAATCCCCAGCTCCGCTGTTGCAACTACATCCAGACGACAGGAAAGTTTCGAGCTTGACGTATAAATCTTCCCACCTGTCCCCCCCTACCACCCTCCCCGGCCCTCTTTTAAGGATTGTGCCAGAGATCTCGACGTGGTTCTCTGGGGCACTCAGGCGCACTACACCACCACACCCTTACCCCCCCTCTCCCCCACTCCCTCTTACATCCCCCCCTTCCCCTCACTTGTACGATTTTCCCCTCTCTCCACTCACTACCTTCTTGGCGCTCCTTACCCCTCCCGCCCCTCCATCCCTAACTTCCAAGAGGTCCCATCCGGCTTAGACTCTCCTGCCCCTTACTCCTCCTGCCTTATCCCCAATCACGTCTCAACCCTCCCTCACCCTCACCTGCCTCCCTATCCTACCCTACCTGCCCTTCCTCCTCCTCCTTCCCAATCGTCACCCCCCTCCCCTCACCCTCACCCTCCCTCTCCTCACCCCCTGTCCTTCCTCCCCTTGCCCCCTATCCGCCTCGTCAACCCTTACCTCCCTCTTCCCCTCATCCACAAGTCATCCTCCTCCTCCTTCACCCTCACCCTGCTTACCAATCTCAGCTTCCTCCC
>NW_028234428.1:4550318-4560318 GCF_977035675.1 Penaeus japonicus | reverse complement strand
AGGGAGAAGGGGGAGAAGAGAAGGGAGAAGGAGCATAGGAAGGGGAGAAGGAGGAAGAGAAGGGAGAATGAGCATAGGAAGGGGAGAAGGGGGAGAAGAGAAGGGAGAAGGAGCATAGAAAGGGGAGAAGGGGGAGAAGAGAAGGGAGATGGAGCATAGGAAGGGGAGAAGGGGGAGAAGAGAAGGGAGAATGAGCATAGGAAGGGGAGAAGAGGGAGAAGAGAAGGGAGAAAGAGCATAGGAAGGGGAGAAGGGGGAGAAGAGAAGGGAGAATGAGCATAGGAAGGGGAGAAGGGGGAGAAGAGAAGGGAGAAGGAGCATGAGAAGGGGAGAAGGAGGAGAAGAGAAGGGAGAATGAGCATAGGAAGGGGAGAAGGGGGAGAAGAGAAGGGAGAATGAGCATAGGAAGGGGAGAAGGGGGAGAAGAGAAGGGAGAATGAGCATAGGAAGGGGAGAAGAGGGAGAAGAGAAGGGAGAATGAGCATAGGAAGGTAAGGGTGAAAGAGGGAAAGAGATGAAGTAATGATAAAGATTTTATGTGTAGCGTATAGGGAGAAAAGAGCATTGGAAGGGTTTCGAGAAGGAGGAAAGGAAGGTGAGAAGGGGAGAGGGGAAGAGAGAGCAGGGAAAAGGGCGGAAGGGGAGGAGAATAAATCCGGCTACGGGCCATTTCATCGCTGTAGGACAATGTCCGATGTGTAGTGCGCCATCTTACGACACCGCCGGGAATGATGTAGTGGACCTTTTTTTTTCGTTTTTTTTTCTCTTTTTTGTCGTGAAATTTCTCCCACTCTATAATTCCGGCAAGTAGGTGTTTCTCGAGGCTTGGTTGATTGTGTTGGGGCTCTGGATTAAGTGATTCAGGCTGAGAAGATTTTGAGTTTGATTTCGTATGTTTGCGATATTGCTCGATGAACGTGCTCTCGATCTATATATTGGCGATTTTGAGTTTTTTTTTTTTGAGAGAGAGAGAGCAAAGAGGTAGAAGAAATTGAGAGGAGAGAGACGAGTAGTTTAGGAATGATGGAGAGAGGACAGTAGAGAGAGGAGATGAGAGAGAAGAGAAGATGATGATGAGCGAGAGAGAGATGAGAGAGGCAGAGCGAGAGAGAGTAGTAATGAGAGGGAGAGAGAGTGAGAGAGAGTAAGACGAGAGAAGTTTAAGTTGTGAGCAACCGGACGCAAGGGAAAGAGGGGGAATATGTATTGATGATGGGAGGATACCCCCCCACCACCCCCCCCTAGAAAGAGGAAAGGACGAGAGAGAGAGATGTAGAGATATGAGCAATGGTGAAGAGAGAGGGAGAGAGAGAGAGAGGTTATGGCGAAAGAAAGATGAGAGAGAGAGAAAAGAGGAGAGAGGAAAAGAGGTAAAAGAGAATAGAGAAAGGGAAGAGAGAGAGATCAGGAGAGATTAGTGTGAGAGAGAGAAGAGAGAAGGTGGCCACCTCCCCCCCCCCCGGACGGAGGCAACTCACGTGTACATATTTGCGTGACCGAAAGAGTCATTCGTGTGCAAAACGGACAAGGCAACAACCATCATACCCCTCAAGTCACAAGACAAAAGAGCTACAATGGCGTAGATTAGGTAGATAAAGTTACAGCGGCATCTGTGCTCGTGATAGTGTTGCAGGACTTGCCCTACCTTACCATCACTCGGATCCGCCTATGTAGCGTATTACACCCCCGTATACAAACAAAACCCCCCTCCCACTTTGGCAGCATCAACTCTACCCCCCCCCCTCCTCTCCTGCCACACCTCGCTTCCTCTGCGTCTCTAATCCCTCTCCCCCTCCCCCACCCTCTGTATTCCCTCTGCAGACTCTACTACCCCCCTCCCCCTCCTCCTCCTCTCTTTTCGTGCTGCGTCCTCTAACCCCCCCTCCCCCTCCCCCACCCTCTGCAGGTCTCTAAAACCCGTCTCCTTCTCCCCCCCTCCACCACACTAGTCTCCCCCCTTCCCCCCATAACCCATCCCTCTCTCCGACCTGCCTGTCTGCTTGCTGTAACTCCCCACTACATCCCTATACGTCCTCCCTGACTCCCCCTCCCCCTTTCCCCCTCCCCACATTCCCATACCCTTTCCCATTGACACGTGTAGGGGAGACTAAGGTAGGGGACGGAGAGAGGTGGAGGGGAGGTCTAATGGGTGATAGTGGGGGGGTGGTGGAAGAGGGGTAACAGTGTGTGCAATAGGGGATTTATTTACGATGCTTTTTTTTTCTAAGGCAATGTGTTTTATTCATGTGTTTCCACTTATTTGTATATGAATGTATGGTAATATGAGTTAGCGATGAAAGCCAGACACTGCCTTTCGTACTAAAATCATATTTGAGCGGAAAAGTCGTGTAACTTAGTTCTAGTATGGTCCTGAAATTAGCGTACCTTCAGTTTGGAAGACGAAGCCGTCTATTTCTTTGCACTCTACTCACATGATAGACACACACACACACACACACACACCACTGACACCACACAGCACACACACAACACAGCACACATATATATATATATAATTATATATATTAATATATATATATATACATATATATATATATATATATATATTACATATATATGGATCATTAATATATATATATATATTATAATATATATGTATGATATAGTAATGATATATAGATAAATAATATACATATACATACATACATGACTATATAGATGAGTTATAATATATAATATATATATATATAGATAGTATAATATGGTCATCACATCATAATATATATATTATATATATAATATATATATATATATAATATTATTATGATATTGTATATGAAATATTATATATAATAGTTATTATATATAAGATTATTATAGTGATATATGTATAATATATATACACACATATTACATAGTCAGTATAAAATAGTATATATATCATATTGATATATAGATATATATAATATATGATATGATAATTTTATAATATATATATATACACAAACACACCATTCACACACACACACTATCACTGACGAACACACACACATCTATCACATCACACACACACACCTCTCACACACTACACACCCCACATCACACATCACATCACACATCATATTATATATGATATATATATATCTATATATATAAATAATATATATATGGATAGTTATGTGTATATTAGGCAAATTATATTGATATATATAATATATATATAGTTATATTTATATATATATAAATTATAATATATAATATAAATATATTATATAATATATATAAAGATATAATATATATATAACATAATTACGCACCCCACATAAACTACCGAGGTGGACCACTTGAATTTTTCACTGTTTCGAAAATGTACGCTTATGTTTGTCCCACAAACGTAGTCTCTGTGAAACAGCATGCATTTTCTGGCATGTGCTATCTCCGTAAACGAGAAGAAACGGAAAACAGGTCTCGCTGGTCCACTAAACATTTGTGGACACGGAATGTGTGAACCTTGCAGATAAGTACGTTACAGTCCTTTAAGAAAAAAGAAAATTAAATTAGAAGGGGAAATGCGGATTATGTGGCCAGAGATAGACCAGAATGCAGAAGAAAAAGGATGAGTGACAGAGAGATGAGTAGATGAGTAGAGACGAGAGATGAGAAGAGAGAGAGAGAAGAGGTTGAGTCTGATGGATTGGACTGGATATTTGGACGTGCTGAGACGAAGAGAGTAGAGAGAAGAGAAAAGACGACAGAGCGATGGGAGGTGAGAGTGTGAGGTATAGTAAACGGGAAAACAGAGAAA
Source organism: Penaeus japonicus (assembly GCF_977035675.1). NCBI lineage: Eukaryota > Metazoa > Arthropoda > Malacostraca > Decapoda > Penaeidae > Penaeus > Penaeus japonicus. The sequence goes on along the minus strand of NW_028234428.1, from coordinate 4,556,552 downwards.
TAGCGAGAGAGACGTAGACATTAAAAAAAATAGACATTTGAGAAAAGATAAAAAAAAAAGATGTTATAGAAAAAAAATGACAAAACAACTCACATAGATTGTTAAACAACTAACTTTCCCTAAATTGTTTTAACAAAGCGTATCAAAACACACATAAAACAGCCAAGATAAGAAGAAGAAGAAGAAAGAAGGTGAATGAATGGTGATGTTGATGAGGCAAGAAGAGATGAAAGAAGAAGGAGAAGGGAGAAGGTGTGAGTTGTGTGTTGAAATCAAAAGAAAATAGTTTTGAGAGAAAAAGAAGTAAAGAAGAAGAAGAAGTAAGAATGAAGGGTTGAAGACTGGGAGTAGTGATAGAGGATGAGCTGTGTGAGGTAGAGAATTGGTTTGAGAGAGTTTTGAAGAAGAAGAAGTGAGATAAGAGAGAAGAAAAGAAAACGAAGAAAAACCAGTGCGCTACACAAGCGCGTGTTAACGGAAAAAGAAAATGATTACACTTAAGGCACAGCCAAGAATCAAACCGACTTAAATCTTTCAGCTCCTGAGGTCTGGTCCCTGTTTTCATCACTAATGAAAGCAAATCCCGCGAAGGCAAAAAGAAAGCAAGACAGGAAAAAAAAAGATAGGGAGAAAGGTGGCGTGTTTCATTCCTGTTAGTTATCGAAAAGCGTTTTTCCTCTAGAAAATGTCCCTTGTTGATTAGTAATAATTATTACTCATTATTGGATATTGCTATTATTACCTAGTATTTATTATTATTACTGTTTGTGTATTCACTCCTCTTGATCATCATACCGTTATTGTCATCTGTGTATACATCATCAATAGATTGATAAAGCATTAACATTATTATCCATCATCCCCTATTATCATTATAACATTATTATCGCGTTTATCATTTATTTCGGTATTATCTATCAATCAATCCTTATTAGTTTATCATTGTTTATGAGTATCATTATCACCCTTCTGCATTTAACCTATTATTATCATTATACATCCTTATTATCATCAACACAGCCATTATCATGATAGAATATTATCTATCATTTGTAGTTAAACGCAATAATAATTAACAGTAAAGACTAGTAATGTTTAGAAGAATACTGATAATGATAATGATGATAACAATAATGGATAATAGATGATATTGATTGATGATAAGAATAAACAATGATGATTTATGTCGAACCATGAAGCCTAAAGTGCATAGAAGTATCACGACACGCAAGAGCCTATCGAAGCAATCACCGATCCTTGTCTTGAAAAAAAAGATGGAAAAAAGAAATGAACAAGAAAACGAAATACTACCCCACCAGAGGGCTAGAACAGAGAGTATCCGAGAGGAGCATCGAGAGGGAGCGTGATACCGAGAGGAGCCCTGAAAAATCCATTGAGTACTGAGGTGGATCTGTGAGAGAGAGTCTTTGAGAGAGACGCTTCGTAGAAGAGAGACCACGAGCGAGATCGATACGAGTAATCTACCGAGTAGTTATGGACCGAAATGGGATAAGGGTCATAAGTGACCGAGAGGAGTGAGTAAACGAAGGACACCAATGCCGAAGACTGAAAGAGATGAATGCAGGTTAGAGAGTTATGGCACAGCGATGATGTACCCCAAGATACCCAAGGAGTACTCCAAGAGGTGTTTATACCCCTGATGGACTCCCCAACGTGATCCCAAGAGACTGTCCAAGTAAGACCCCAGGACAGTACCTTGTTACTCAGATCCCCTAAGAGGACCCCTTAAAGGCCCCTAAGAAACATTATGAGGGGAGTAGAAACAATGAGACCTTAAGGTAGAACCGCAAGAGCGGCCTTTTTGGGAAGAGATCCAAAGAAGGTGACTATTGTAGGGACACTAGTGAAGACACCGTCTCTTTAAGAAACCCCAATTGACACCTAATGGAGAACCACGCCCAGTGTAAGATGACCATAATATAAGTTGATCCCCTTTAGACTACAAATTGAAACATGGTATCTGGAGAGACCCCACGGGGCTTCCCAAAAGACATGCCATGAGACCAGAAGATAGTCCCCTTGGAATAAATCCGCAAGAAGAAGTGCCCCAAAGAGACCCCTAAGAGACTCTAAAACCCACCATCAGGAGACCCCTTATATGCCCAACAAAGAGACCCCAAAAGACAACCTAAAAAGAACCTTAATGGGACCCCTCGAGAGACCCCAAGAAACGTACACGAAGTCCCCTAGGAAGTACCGTCCAGATGATCGTCCTCCGGAAAAATCCTCGGAGAAGTGGACTGACCTACCCCCATCGCCTCCGATTCACCCCTCCCCACTCTCCCCTCTCCCTCCCCCGTGAAACTTGGACTGGAAAAAAAGAGTGTGCCACCCCTCCCCTCCCCCCAATCAAAGCGGAAAAGGAGAGCATAAACCTAATTGCAGTATGGTCAAGAATCGCCAATAGCTGCAATTAGGCAAACCGCACGGGATGATTCCTCGGTCAGATAATCAGCATTTTCCAATGATTAAACGTGTTTCAAATGGCAGTACGGGCATGTTGAGTATGGGTTGTTTGGAAGATGGAATCTGTTTTGGAGTAGGGAAAGAAGACCACCTTACGAGGAGTAGGAAAAGTAATAGTAGGAACAGGAGTGGATAGGTAAGCGAGGATTGTTTGGAAGAGAGGGGAAAGAATTGTTAGCGCTCAAAGAAAGGATGTTGGAAAAATCATGTTGGTAGGGTATTTTCGGAACTGACCCCCCCCCCCACCCCCCCCCCACCCTACCAACCCCCCCCCTCCAGGGCCTCAGGGCAGGGACATGGAACGAGGGGAGATATGAAAGACTGTTGGAAGGATGAGAAGAATGACTCTTGGAAGAGTGAAAAGGTAAGTTGGAAGTAACGTAAGAAGAACTGTTGGAAGAGATTGCTAAAAGAGCTGTGTGAAAATGGCTCGAGCTGTTGGAAAAAGCATGTGGAAGCAATCTACTGGTTGGAAGGTGCTATAAGCATATCATACCCAAGCATTGTGTTAGTCACTGGACAACCTGTTTTACCGTTTTGCATGCTTGGGCATTCGTACTGACGCTAAGTAGGAATGGCTGCATGAACGATTGGAATGCTCACTGAGCTCGATAGGCTGAAGACGGCTGCATGGTTGATTGTTGAGGGGCTTATTTGTCTTCGTTTGAATCGACTGCATTTGTGTCTGATGCAGTGTGACAGAATGGTTGATTGTTTTTTTGCTTACATCATTGTTGTCGTTTTCGACTATGTTTTTATGACCTTGTTTTTCTTCTTTTTACAAGGCTCAATGTTTTTGTTTTATTTTGCTTTTGTTTACGTGCTTTTATTCGTTCGGCGTTGTTTCAAAAGGTCTGAATAGGTGATATAGTCTATGCTTTTTGTTTGTGTCTTTTTTATTTTATTTTGTTTTTAGTGTTTGTATAGACCTGGACCTTTTTAATCCATGCTTCCATGTTAAGAGAAAAAAAAAAAAAAAACAAAAAAAAAAATATCTGATATATAGTATATATAGTATATAATATATATATAATATATATATATATATATATATATAATAACGAAGGATATCTTACAAAAAACCAATACAATGATATCAAAAATGAATCATGCAGTATACAAATTTATTTCGCTTGTGGTTTGTATTTGAAACAAAGAAAGAAAGTCAAAAAGAGTGAACGCGAGAGTACCGGAGGAACAGAAAAATAGAAAACAGATAGACACAAAGAAGAGAGAGAGAGAGAAGAGAGAGAGAGAGAGAGAGAGAGAGAGAGAGAGGGAGAAGAGAGAGAGAGAGGAGAGAAGAGAGAGAGAAGAGAGAGAGGAGAGAGAGAGAAAGAGAGAGAGAATAGTAAAGGAGACACAAAGCTATATATTATATATATATCATATATATATATTATATATATACTATATGTGGAAGGAATATATATAATAATTATATATATATATGCTCGAGTTCGAGAGATGAGTAGCGCGCGCGAGCGAGCGTGCAGCGCGCCCGCGTCGCCTCTGATGTCTTGTTCTCGCGCCGCGCTCTCGCGCTCTCGCGCGCCTCAGTAGCGCGAGAGCAGAGGAGACAGAGAGAGAAAAGAGCGCGAGAGAGATAAAGAAAGACGAGAGAGAGAATCGCGAGAGCGCAGAGAGAGAGAGAGAAGAGAGAGAGAAGAGAGCACAAAGTTCAGTCAAGAGTCGATCACGGTGAACGATCAACAAAATCAAAGCAAAGTCGAATCAACAGCCCCCTTCGAAGGTCTACTTCCATCTTGCGTTGATCCCAAGCCTCTCGTCCTTCGGGCAAGGGGGAAGGAGAGGTAGGAGGAGGAAGAGGGGAGAGAGTAAATAGGAGGAGGGGGAGAGAAGGGATGAAAAGAGGAGAGGGAGAGAAGGATAATGAAGATGGAGGAGGAAGAAAGGGTAGGAGGAAGGGAGGATGAGAGGTAAGGAGAGAGAGGGAAAAGGGAAAGGAAAGTGGAGAGAGAAAGAAAAAGAGAGGGAGGGGGGGAGGAAAAGGGGGGGGGAAAGAAGGGAAATGAAGAGGGCCTGGAGACGGGAAGGAAGAAGAGGAGGGAGGGGAGAGAATGAGGAGGAGGAGAAAAGAGGAATAAGTGGCCCTAGAGGGATGGAAGAGGAGGAGGGAAAAGAGAAAAAGGAGAAAAGGGGAGACGAATAAAGAAAAGGAAAGAGAAGGATAAGGAAAAAAGAAAGGAAAGGAAAACGAAAACGAAAGAAAGATCAGCAGGACAAAAAGAAAAAGGAGAAATAAAGAACAGGGACGGCCAAATATGATTATTGATTAGAAGAACAATATAAAGATAAATGGAACTAACCATTCAACGACGAAAAGAAAGCAACAAAAACTGAATAAAGCGAACCAGAAAGAAGAAGAAGAAAAAGAAAAGATGAAGAAGAAGAGAAAAGAAGAAGAAAAACGGAGAATAAGATAAACTCCCAGATCAGAAACAGAAAAAAGACGGCCTCGGTAAAGGGACTAGCCATCAATGTCACACTGGAACCCTCAAGGGTCCTATTTCACGTCCAGGATTTCTGTCTTATTGTCTTTGAATGAGAGGAACCCAAGAAAACCCGGACAAGACGGCGATAAAGAAAAAAGAGAGAGAGAGAAAAAAAAAAAAGCACTTGACGAAACACGTCTTGAGGGCGACGGAGACTTTTTTAGGCCATGGAGTGTAAATATGACGCTGGACATGCACTTTGGATATGTTTCCATAGCTTTAACTTTATTTATGTATCTGTATCCATCCATCCATGCATTCGTCCATCAAACCATACATATATTCTTCCCTCCATCCATATGAGAAAGAGAGAGAGAGAGAGAGAGAGAGAGAGAGAGAGAGAGAGAGAGAGAGAGAGAGAGAGAGAGAGAGAGAGAGAGAGAGAGAGAGAATGAGATAGAGAGAATGAGAGAGAGAGAGAATGAGAGAGAGAGAGAGAGAGAGAGAGAATGAGAGAGAGAGAGAGAAAGAGAGAATAAAAGAGAGAAAGATGAAAAAAAAAGACGAAGAGGAGGAGAAGGAGGAGAAGGAGGAAGAGGAGGAAAGGGGGAGGAGGGGAGGGCTTGTTCTGACGACTTACATCGATCTAGTAAAGAAGGATCAAGTCAGTGGAGGTGCGAGCCAGACGCTACGCCCGCTCGCTTTCATTAAAGGCCTCAATTCTGCTGAGGTGTGAAGTTGTGAGGGGCGTGAGGGCTACGTAGGGGAGTCGGGGGGGGGGGGGGGAATCGGGAAGAGGAGGAGGGGGGAAAGGGGAGGGGAGGGGGGAAGCGGGGAGAGACGAAGGGAAAAGGGGAGGGGAGAGGGCAGCGGGAACCAAGGGTGAGCAAAAAGACGGCAGAAGGAGGGGAGTTAAAAATGGGATGGTATATAAAAATCCCTTGGTAAAGGAGAGCTGAAACCTTTGGCCTGAAGGTGGAAGCTAAAATGTTCAATATGAACAGAACTAGATCTGCAAATAGGCGAAACCTAAACCTTTGGCATACAATAGATAATCTTGGACACAAAAAGGCTAAAACCTTGGATAGAATTTAATTAAATTTTGGGTAGAAAAACACTAAAACATCGGACTGAAATAGAACTGAAAACCCAAAATCTAAAAAAAAAAAAACAGACCTAAAGACCTATAAACTCCTTAAAGCTAAAAAAATGAAAGAACACAAGACAGATAAAACACTCGACTGTAATGAGCTAAAATTCTGTTGAGAACAAAGCTAAAACTCTGGACTGA
>NW_028234428.1:4534962-4542718 GCF_977035675.1 Penaeus japonicus | reverse complement strand
TGTGTGTGTGTTAATTTGTGTTTTGTGTGTGTGTATGTGCATTTGTTGATTGTGTGTGTGTGGGTGTGAGTATGTCCAAAACGCACACACCCACCCATCCCATATCAATCCATTCTGTTGACACCAAATAAATCATCAACTCTGACCCTCACCGAGCCAGGGCAAACACCAGCAACGCAACATACGATTCATGCAGCAACGATCTGTTCGAATTAAATTGCATGATAATTCATTCGAGCTAGCTCCCTTTAAAATCACTCTCGTTTCAGGGCGGAAAGAAAAAGTGAAAAAAAAACAAAAAAAAAATAACATGGTGATGAAATAAAAGCTTTTAATTCATGAAAGCTGAAGTTGCCAGTTGGCTTCAAGTCTTGCAGATTTCCTTTTTGTTATTACTTAGTGTTTTGTTGTAATTTATTTTGTTTGTGGTCATTATTATTTTACTGTTGTTACGTCTCATGATGGTAATGATGATGAAGTTTGATAGCTGTGTGATGTGAATGATAATAATGCGGAGAGCGAATTTCTATCATTACATTTAATGCTAATATTGTTCCACTTATCGTCATTTATTGAAGAAGATGAGGATAATGATAGTTTTCTCCATGGTTATTTTTTTTATCCAGCATTATTTATTTTCGAGTATTGTCATGGTTATTATTAATTAATATCTGTATCATTATTTTTGTCCTTGTTATCGGATTTTACATACATATATTATATATGATAATATATATAATATATATATATATATATATATAGATTTATATTACACACATCACCACTACACACACACACTCACACACATACACACACACACACTCACACACACAACACACACCATATATATATATATATATATATATATATATATATCTTTATATATATAACTATGATATGTATGTGGTTATATATATATATATATATATTTATATACTATATATATATATATTATTATATATATGTATATGTATATATATTTGTATATATATATAGTTTATATATATATATATATTATAATATATATATATATATATTATATATATCTATGTATATTATATATATGGTTTAATCTATATATATATATAGATATATATATATATATAAATATTATATTATATATATAGATATATATATATATATATATATATATATAACACACACACACACATCAACACACACAACCACACACACACACCATATATATATATCTATATATATCATATATATATAAATATTATTATATATTTATGTATATATATTATATATAAGTATTTATATATTTATATATATATATCTATATATATATATATATATATATATGGTGTCGTTGTGTGTGAGTTTTATATATATATATATTAATATATATATATATATATATATATCCCCCCCCACCCCCCCCCCCCCCCCCCCCCCCCCCTTATATATATAGATTATATATATATATATGTGTGTGTGTGTGTTATTTTTTTTGTATATATATAACTAATGTATATGTTATATATATATATAGATTATATATATATAATTATATTTATATATTTATATTTAACATATATGTATATGTATTTTTGTTATATACATTCTGTATTATATAATATATATATAAATATATATATATATATATAGTGTATTTATATATGTATTGTATGTCTTATATTATATAAATATTATAATATATATATATATTATTATATATATTATATATACTTTCCATCAATGTGTGTGTATACATATTACATACATACATATGCATTGTTATTATATATTTATATATATAAATATATTATATATATATATATTTATATATAATTTATATATATGTTATATATGTATAATTTATATGTATATAACTATCTATTATATATTTATATGTACTATATATGGTATAGATATTATGTTATATATATATGGATATATATAAATGTAATTATATATGTGTATATATATTTGTATTATATATATGTTTATATATATGTATTATATATATGTATATATTTATGTATATATATATATATATGATAATTTATATATATATATATATTTTATTATATATACATATACATACAATCCATATGCCATAGTTTTTTATATTTATATCTATAGACTATATATATATATATATATATATATTTATATATTATATTATATATATATATAGTATACTTTAGCTATATGTATATAATACATACATTACACATGCAATAGTTTATATATATCATATATTATATATATATATATATATATATATTGTATAGTATTTATATATATATTATAATATATAATCTTATTTATATACTTACACATACACCATACCACATCGTGTGTGTATGTGTGTGTGCGTCACATTAAACAGAAAAGAAAAAAAAGCAAAATATAATCATGTGGACTGGAGCACGCGGAGTTCCCCTTCTCAACTGAAGCTGAGTTATTACTTTCGAATGTATACCCAAAGGACGACCCGCCAACAATAGCCGCTGGGGGAATTTTGATTTATTCTCATCGTAACTCATAAATTCTCCCAAACAATTACTATTTCCAACTCCACCAGCATTCATATAACAAGCAGATTATTTTAGATTAAAGCTTTGTCGAAAACTTTTGCTTTTGCGCTAATGTACATTTGTATCTCCGTTTTGTACAGCGTCTCAATGCTAAATTCCGTATTCCAGTGGTAAACAACTACTGATTGGATGGGAGATATTAGTAATGGCATTACATACATGTCTACATATACAATAAATGTATGATGTGTGTTATATATATACATATATATTTATATCTATATATATATATTATGTAATAATAATTGTATATATTATATATATTATATATATTTATATATATTTATATATATCTATATATATATATACGTTATATATCATACGTATATATATTATACATACACTACCACACACTCACATTATATTATTATACACATCAACTACAACTACATATACAAACACACCACCAAAACAAGCAGCTTACACACGCATATATACCAAACAACATAGATAGATAGATAATAAAATAAACAGACAGAAGAAATAAGATAGTTAATAAATATGCATAAACTCCTACTTGGCTGTATTTCCACGGGATACCTCTTTGGATCGTGGGGATATAAATAGGGCCTCATCTATCCATGCCCGTTGTGAAAGAGAAAGGAAAAGAGAAAAAAGTGGGCTTATCCCTCTATGTCCGTCTACCCCCCCCCCCCCTTCCCCCTGTATTTTGAAGAAAAAAAACGTGAAGGAGAAGATGAAGAAGGTGAGCAGGCAAAGACAGAGAAGGAAAATGGAGAAAGAGGAAGAAGAAGAAACAGTGGGGAATGAGCGAGGAAGATTGAAGAAGGGAGAAGGACAAAGAGCAGGAGAAGAAAAATGGCGGAATAGATGAAAGAGAAGAAGAAGAAACAGAGGGAGAGTGGAGAAGGAGAAGGAAGGAGAAGACAAAGGAAGAGAAGGAAAAGTGGAGAGAAAGAGAAGAAGAAGGAAACAGAGGGAGAGGAGATAGGATGAGAAGGAGAGAGAAGCAAAGACAGAGAAGAAAATGGAGAAAGAGAAGAAGAAGAAACAGAGGGAGAGGAGAAGATGAAGAAGGAGAAGGCAAAGACAGAGAAGAAAATGGAGAAAGAGAAGAAGAAGAAACAGAGGGAGAGGAGAAGATGAAGAAGGAGAAGGCAAAGACAGAAAAGAAAATGAAGAAAGAGAAGAAGAAGAAACAGAGGGAGAGGAGAAGATGAAGAAGGAGAAGGCAAAGACAGAGAAGAAAATGAAGAAAGAGAAGAAGAAGAAACAGAGGGAGAGGAGAAGATGAAGAAGGAGAAGACAAAGGCAGAGAAGAAAATGGAGAAAGAGAAGAAGTAACAGAGGGAGAGGAGAAAACGAAGGAAATACTGTAGAGGAAAAAAATAGAGAAAGAGATAAGGAAGAAGAAGGAAAGGGAGAATGAAAGAAAAATAAGAAATAGAAGACAGCAAACGCGAAGGAAGAGAAGAATAAGGGTAAGGGTAAGGAAAAGAGGAAGGTGGGGAAAGAGAAACAAAAATAAATAGACGAAGAAGTTGAAGAAGACGCTGAGACGTTGGAGGAAGAGAAGAGATGAAAAAAAGGAAAAAGAAAAAGAAAGAAACAGTTGGAAAGACAGAAAGAAGAGAAACAGAGGGAGAGGAGAAGATGACGAAGGAGAAGGCAACGACAGAGAAGAAATGGAGAAGAATGAGGAAGAGAGAAACAGAGGGAGAGGACGGAAGGTGAAAGAAGGAGAATGGCGAAGAAGAAGAAAACAGAGGTGAGAGGAGAGATGAAGAAGGAGAAGGCAATGACGGAGAAGAGAAAGAGTAGAAGAAGACGAAACAGAGGGAGAGGAGGATGAAGAAGGAGAAAGGACAGAAAAGTAACAGAGGGAGGTGAGAGGACGAAAACGAAGGAAATTCTGTAGAGGAAAAAATAGAGAAAGAGATAAGAAGAAGAAGGAAAAGGGAGAATGAAAATAAGAAATTAGAAAAGAGAAGAATAAGGGTAAGGGTAAGGAGAAAAGGGCAAGGTCGAAGAAGTTGAAGAAGAAGCTGAGACGTTGGAGGAAGAAGAAGAGAATGAAAAAAAAAGAAAAAAAGAAAAGCTAAGAACCGTTGGAAAGAAAAAAAAAGCTAAAAAAAAATATTATAAGCATTGGTAATATTCCTTGTTTATTTTTCCTATATATAGAAAGGAGGAACTTCACAAACAAACGCAAATTCTGGAGTTGTATATTTATATTTATAAAATTAAATGTAAGTGGGTGTGGTGTGCTTTTGCCTTCGAGCAAATGAAAAACGTTTTGGATTTCAACAGTATATAATTATAAACCTGTAGTTTCCGTTATGAAAATCTAAGGGACGTGGTGGAAGCTATGGATCATCATATTATAGAAGTTTTGTTTCTATTTTACTCTATTTATCTATTTTTCGGCCTGATGCGATTTCTCTCCTCTCTGTTCTTCCTTCCTCTCCCTTCTTTTCATTCCTCTTCTTTTCTCTTGATTCTCCTGAACTTCCCTTTCTTCCTCGCCTTATCTCCTTCCTCCATCTTCTTTCTACCTTCTCCTTTCCATTCTCCCTATCGTTTTTAATTCTTACTCCTTCCACTCTCTTCCTTTTATTCTCTCTTCTCCTTCCCTCCTTCCTCACCCCCTACCCCTTTGTCCCTTCCCATCCCCATCCTCCTCCTCCTCCTTTTCCCTCCCTACCCTATCCCCTTTTAGTCTACTCATCCTCTCCTTCTCCTTCCGCTCTCTCTCCTCCTCCCTCTCCTCTCACCCTCCCCCCCCACCAATTCCCCATACCAAATCCCTCCCCCTTTTGACCCCCTCCCCCTTTCTACCCCCTCCCCCTTTCTACCCCCTCCCCCTTTCTCCCCCCTCCCCCTTTTTCTACAACCCCTCCCCCTTTTTTCTACCCCCTCCTCCCCTTCAACCCCCCCCATCTTTCAAAGCACGTAACAACAGCAACTCCGCGGCGCCTCCGTGCAAGAGCAGGCCGGGCGGAGTTGATGTAACAAGCCGTGCACAGTGTTGTAAGTACCCTTGGCTTCCTTTTAATGACATAATGTACTTCTTGCAGAAAGGGTGAAAGGAAGGGGGTACTGGGTGGGTATGGGGTTGAGGATAGGGGGTTATCGAGTAGGGTGTATGGGGGAACTGGGCATAAAAGTAGATATAAGAGGGAGTGAAACACACACATACAGAGAGAAAGAGAGAGAGAGAGAGAGAGAGAGAGAGAGAGAGAGAGAGAGAGAGAGAGAGATGCGCAGAGAAGAGAGTGTGAGAAGGAGATGAGAGAGAGGAGGGAGAGAGAGAGAGGAGGAGAGAGAGAGAGTAGAGAGAGAGAGGAGCAGAGAGGGGAGAGAGAGAGAGAGAGGAGAGATGAGAGGAGAGAGAGGGGAGAGAGAGTTTGTGAGAGAGAGAGAGAGAGTGTTAAGGATGAGAGAGAAGAGAGAGAGAGAGAGAGAGGGAGTTGTGAGAGAGAGAGGAGAGAGGAGAGAGAGAGATGGAGAAGAGTAGCGGAGAGAGAGTAGTGAGAGGGAGAGAGGAGAGGCAGAGAGAGGAGAGAGAGAGAGAGAGAGAGAGAGAGAGAGAGAGAGAGAGAGAGAGAGAGAGAGAGAGAGAGAGGAGAGAGAGCGTTGAGAGGGAGAGAGAGAGAGAGGATGGTAAGAGAGAGATTGAGAGAGAGAGGGAGAGAGAGAGGGAGAGAGAGAGTGGAGAGAGAGAGAGGAGGGAGGAGAGAGAGAGAGGAGTGAGAGAGAGGGGAGAGGAGAGAGTGAGAGAGAGAGAGAGAGAGAGAGAGAGTCGGAGATGAAGTGGAGAGGAGAGAGAGAGAGAGAGAGAGAGATGGAGAGAGTGAGAGAGCCTGTGGAGAGAGAGAGATGAGAGAGAGAGTGTGTGTGTGAACGAGAGTGAGAGAGAGACGGAGAGAAGTATATAGAGAGAGAGGAAGAGGAGTGTCGGTGAGTTGAGAGTGAGAGAGAGAGAGAGAGTGAGTGAGAGAGTGAGAGAGTGAGAGGTTTGAGTAGATGAGCTGGAGAGAGAGAGAGAGAGAGAGAGGATGTGTGACGAGAGAGAGAGAGATAGAGTGAGAGAGAATGGAGAGTAGAGTAGAGAGAGGAGGAGTCGGAGATGGGAGGGAGTGTGAGAGAGGGAGATATAGAGGAGTGAAAGAGAAAGAGAAAAAAACAGAGAGTTGTTAGATAAGAGAAAGGATGGGAGAGGAAAGGAAAGAGAGGAAGAGGATGAAGGGATTGAGGGAGAATGAGTGGTAGTGAAGGGTGAGGGTGAGGAGATGAGAGAGAGGAGGAGGAGAATGTAGAGTGGGAGGAGAGAGAGGAGTGAGTGAAAAGAGGAGAGGAAAGAGGGAGAGAGGGGTGGAGGGAGGGGGGGGAAGTAGATGGGAAAGTGGCGAGGAGGAAAGAGAGTGGGTGGGAGAGAGAGGAGGAGAGGAGGAGTGAGAGAGAAGAGAGGTGTGAGAGAGTGGGAGAGGGGGGTGTGAGAGGGAGGTGATGAGAGGAGAGTGAGGGAGTGAGTGTGAGAGTGAAGGAGAGTGAGGGTGGTATGTGGGTGTGAGTGGAGGGAGAGAGAGAGGAGTAGAGAGTTGAGAGAGAGAGGGGTGAGTGGGTGAGTGTGTGTGTGGAGTGGTGGGGAGTGTGGTGTGTGTGTGGTGGTGTGTTGTGGGAGTTGGAGGTGTGTGTGGGGGAGTGAGAGGGTGTGTTGGGTGGGGAGGTGGGGTGGAGGTGGGGCGGTGTGTGATGAAGTGTGTGGGGTGTGAGTGGGAGAGGAGGTGAGAGTGAGGGAGGGAGGAGGGAGAGAGGTGTGTGTGATGTGTGCTAGGTGAGAGAAAGTGAGAGAGAGAGTGGGGAGTTTGTCGAAAGAGGGAGAGAGAGAGGTTGAGAGGAGAGTGGTGAGTGAAAGAGAGTGAGGGGTGAGAGGGAGGAGGAGGGAGAGAGAGGGATGAGAGAGAGTGTGGAGGGGGACGTGATTGTGAGAGGTAGAGAGAGGAGAGAGGTTGTTAGAATGGTAGGTGAGTTAGTGAGAGAGAGGAGAGGAGAGAGAGAGAGAGAGGAGGAGGAGGAGAGAGAGAGAGGAGCTGGAGAGAGGGAGGAGAGAGAGGAGAGGGAGAGAGAGAGAGAGAGAGAGAGGAGAGAGAGATGAGAGGAGAGAGAGAGAGAGAGAGACAGAAAGATAGAGAGGCAGAGAGAAAGAGAGGAGAGAGAGAGAGGAGAGG
>NW_028234428.1:4492462-4499962 GCF_977035675.1 Penaeus japonicus | reverse complement strand
ACATTAATCATTACTATAATTAGAATAAGAAGACAAATGTTTATCTGTCTGTCTATCTATCTATCAGTAAATAAATCTATCTATATGTCTATCTATCTACCTTTTAATATATCTACATGACAAAATAAATAGTAAATGGAACACCACTGTAATGGCGACACTATTACACTGATGAATGTCATATTAACGTGGATTTTGCTGATGACTTGTTTGTCCTCGTCTCTATCAGTGGTCTTGTCATGGCTTAGGCTTCATCATAAGATATATATGTATTGTGGGCGGCAAGATGCAGAGAAGGAGGGGTTATCATAGCGCAAGCCGGAGTCATTTCTAGAAATACGGACACGTTTTTGGAAAACAGAGATATAAGCAAAGGGTAAGAGAATAAGACAAAGAAAAAAGTGTTTGAGACAATGAACGGAAAAAAGAGAGAAAAAAAAGAAAAAAAAAAAAATGAATCTGGAAGACGAAACGATTAAAAAGGTCAATTTAGATGAAACGATATTTTGAAAGGACGACAATCGAGAAAACTACATTGATAAGAAAGAGAAGAAAGGGATAGAAGAAAAAGAAAAAAGAAATGTAAATTAACAGAAGGATAGAGAGAGAGAGAGAGAGAGAGAGAGAGAAAGAGAGAGAGAGAGAAACATAATATGAATGTTCAAATAAAAAAATAACTAATAATATAATGAATACAGAAACGAAAACAGAAACCAAAAAAATAAAGAAAGAAGAGAATAAAAAAAAAGAAAAAGGGCAAGAAACGCACACAATACGAAAGCAAACACACTCCCATTTCCTGTGCTATTGGTCGAAGGGTATTCCCACTCTCCCCCTTTAAGGCATTGGGGGGGGGGGGGCAGGGTAGGACCTCCGATGCGACAGTCACTTGTCTCTTCTCTCACGTGTATGGGCGGGCGAGGGAGGTGGGGGGGGGGCTTAGAAGGGGGCGGGGAGATCTATTGGTGAGGGATGGGATGGGATGGGATGGGAGGGTGAGATGGGCGGAGGGGTGGGAGGATGAGGTGGGGGTAGGGGTGGGGGATGCATGGACAAGGGGTAAGGTTGAGGTGTGGGTGGAGGATGGGTGGAAGGGGAAGGGGGAGGGGGGTAGGTGAGGGTGGAGGGGGTGGAGGATAGGTGGGTGAGAGGGAGGCGTGTGGGAGATGTGTGGACGTGGAAGGGGTGATGGAAGGCTGGGAAATGTATGGGTGAGGATAGGGGGGAGGGGGGAGGGGTGTGGGACGGGTGGGAAAAGAGAGTGTGTGAGCGTTAATGGACGACTATGTGTGTTTAAAATGAGTTACAATGTATGTGTGTGTGTTAGAAATGCAGTTTAAGCGAATAAGCGAAATGAACTTTAGTACACAATACATTCCAAAAATAGAATTCATCACATATTTAAAACCACATTCATCAAACTATCAAAGTTCTACAAAAAAAGAAGAAAAGAGAGAGAGAGAGAGAGAGAGAAAAGACTTCCACAACCAAAACAAAACTGTATCTAAAAGCACACACACACAAAAAGATAAAAGTTTTTGAATCGTTATGCAAGCAACCTTGGACCGGGATTTCCATAATGATCGCCGTCCATCAACAACATTACCATTCTGATCCCGGACGGAGCGACTGGGACCGACACGGAGCCCGGAGCCTTGGCCGAAAAGAACCCGTGTTTCTGTCCCTCTTTTGGAGCTCGAAAAGGACACGTGTTTCTGTCCCTCTTTTGGAGCTCGAAAAGGACACGTGTTTCTGTCCCTCTTTTGGAGCTCGAAAAGGACACGTGTTTCTGTCCCTCTTTTGGAGCTCGAAAAGGACACGTGTTTCTGTCCCTCTTTTGGAGCTCGAAAAGGACACGTGTTTCTGTCACTCTTTTTGGAGCTCGAAAAGGACACGTGTTTCTGTCACTCTTTTGGAGCTCGAAAAGGACACGTGTTTCTGTCACTCTTTTGGAGCTCGAAAAGGACACGTGTTTCTGTCTCTCTTTTGGAGCTCGAAAAGGACACGTGTTTCTGTCACTCTTTTGGAGCTCGAAAAGGACACGTGTTTCTGTCACTCTTTTGGAGCTCGAAAAGGACACGTGTTTCTGTCCCTCTTTTGGAGCTCGAAAAGGACACGTGTTTCTGTCCCTCTTTTGGAGCTCGAAAAGGACACGTGTTTCTGTCCCTCTTTTGGAGGTCGAAAAGGACACGTGTTTCTGTCCCCCTTTTTGGAGCTCGAAAAGGACACGTGTTTGTCACTCTTTTGGAGCTCAAAACGAAATTGGAAGGTTTCTCTCTTTTTTTTTATCAGCTTGAAGCGTGAGAACTTTTCATTGTTGTTTTTGTAACTATTTTGGTACTTCTTCCTTTGATTATTTTGAAGCATAAAGGCTAATCTATAAAGTGTATTTTGTGACTACTTTGTTACCGGAATCAACTTGCTTGTATTACATTTGTGATTATGTTTTATAGAAAAAAAAAGTTTATAAATTGATTTTATATAACATTTTTGCAACCAAAATTAGATTTAGAAACTGTATCTATAACAACTTTGTCATATAAGTTTTAGTCTGTAATTTGTTCCTGTAATCACTTTGCAGCTAAACACTAATTCGTTAATTGGTTAATTAATTATTATGTTATCAAATGACACAATTCCCCGCGGAAAATGCCACTGGGATTGATGCAGTAGTTGGATCGTTTAATAAATCGGATAGTGTGAATTCACATTCTGTTTCGAGACAATTCGAGTTTTCGGTAACAAGGCAACAGCAGTTGTGGGTAATACATGAATCATTTATTGCTCATTTGGGTATTTGTGTATGTGTGTGTGTGTGTGTGTGTGTGTGTGTGTGTGTGTGTGTGTGTGTGTGTGTGTGTGTGTGTGTGTGTGTGTGTGTGTGTGTATTTGTGTGTGTGTGTGTGTGTGTTTGTGTTTGTGTGTGTTTGTGTGTTTGTGTGTGTGTTTGTGTGTGTGTGTGTGTGTTTGTGTGTGTGTGTGTGTGTGTGTGTGTGTGTGTGTGTGTGTGTGTGTTCGTGTGTGTGTAAGTGTTACCATACAAATATAGTATATAAAACATTACAATTCTACATCACCCTCAGCTGCAATGATGGTCATTTGGTTGCAATACGTACCTGAAAAGAACAATATGAAAATTAGATATCTATAGACAGCTATTTCTCATTAATTACATGTATCTTCATACATATAAATTTATATTTACCCCCAAAAGCATTTACCAAAAGCCTTCTCGGTGTCTTAGATTAAAAAAATATTTAAATATATAAAGCTTGTTCTACACTGAATCATCTATCAAAAAAGAAATCTATTTGGCGAGGACGGTCAGGAACAAGGAATCAATACAATTAATCGATGCAACATTATTGACCTAGATAGATCAAAGTTAAATTATGTATATTGGTGAATTTTGCCAACAACAACAACAACAACAGCATAGGATATCATCTAATGGATTATTTTTTATGAATATTTGATTACCAGTCAAATGAGAAATCCAGAAATCTAGTTAGCGAGGAAGGTCAGGAGCGGAGACCGGGAATCAATAAAGGGGATTGATGCAACTATTTAAAAAGAGATCAACAAGGAAAATTTGTATATTGGTGAAGATTTCCAGTTTTCGACCCCCAAAAAATAAACTAGTTTATTGTTTTTATGAATAGGATTAGTCTATGAGCTTTTCATTTTGTTTTTGTAACATTTCACACATGTGATTAGAATAATGGCTTTAATAATACTAATGCATTTACGCCCCCGCTTTTACTCGAAAAGAAAGGGCGAAAGAAAGGAAATTAATATGATAATGGGAGATATGTCGGTGGATTATGAATATAACATTAGTGATTTTAAAATGACTTATACAAAAAAAAAGAAAAAAAAAGAAAAGAGAGAGAGAGAGAGAGAGAGAGAGAGAGAGAGAGAGAGAGAGAGAGAGAGAGAGAGAGAGAGAGAGAGAGAGAGAGAGAGAGAGAAAATCTTCCTTCGCTCTCATTGTCTCATGCAATCTCACGCGATCACGGCCGGTGCAGGAAATATGATATCCACATGATATCCACATACATACCCCACATGAACATCTCCTGCCGTGCAACAAAGGCTTTAAAGAACTCCCAATTAGCCCCAATGAGGACGGGGTTAATGCCGGCGGTAAGGTGGAAAGGTCAGCTCCAGTCTACCCCCTATCCCGTACTCCCCCCCTTTCCCCCCCCCCTCACCCCTTCTTCCCTCGACCCCGAATATAGCGTCGGCTTAATGACCTTATGTCCCCTTTCCTCACGCCCCAACTTCCCCTCCTCTCTGCAGCTTTCACCTTTCCCCTCTTTCTTCTCATCTCCCCATCTCTCTTCCTCGTTTTTCCTTCCCCCTTTCTCACTACTTCCCTTTCATTTCTCACTTTCTCTCGGCCCTTTCCCATCTCCCTTTTCTCATCCTTCACTCGTCCCTCTTCGTCTCACCTCCTCATTATGGCATTTCTTTCTTTTCCTCAATCTTTCCCCCTTTCTCCTCTCTCCTTCGTTTTCTCGTCCACGTCTCACTTCTTTTCTCTTCATTCTTCCCTTTTCCTCTTTTCCCTCTTTCTTCTCCCCTCTCCCCCTTTCCATCTTTTCTCCCATCTTCCTTCTCCCCTTTCCCGATTGTCGTTCTTTCCTTTTTCTTCGCCCCTTTTCCCTCTTTCTTCTCCCTTCTCCCCTCATTCCCCTCTTCCATCTCCCCTCTTCCCTCTTTCTCCTCCTTTCTCCCCTCATTCCCCTCTTCCATCTCCCCTTTTCCCCCCTCTCCCCTCTTTCTCCTCCCCCTTTTCTCCCCTCCGTGACGTAACGGCCCCCTCAGCACCAGACGTCACGTTGCGACAGCAGGGCAGGCGGGTCTCCTCTTGCGCGCTATTCCGGCGTACAGATCTGACGGCTTCGACTCACGCTGACTCGAGACAAGGAACTCATTGGTGCAGAAATCGACCCGCCTTGACCCGTCTTACCTCGTCCCCTCTCCCTTCCTCTTCCCCTCTTTTTCTCTCTTCCGCTCTTCTTATCCTCTCTCTTTCTCTCATTCTCTGTTGCCTTTCTTTTTCTCCTCTTCTCTCTCTTTTCTCTCTCTTCCCCTTCAAACCTTCTTCAGTCTTTTCCCCTCTCTCTTGTCTGTTCTCTCCGTCACATATCGTACTCTCTACTCTCTTCCTCCCTCTCTCCCTTCTCCCTCTCCTCCCTCTCCACCTCATCCCATCCGATCACCCACATCCTTGCCTCTCTTCCTTGTCCCTTCATCTATTCTTTTCTTTTCCTTCTATTCCCAACATCTCTTCCCTCCTCCTCCGCCTTCCGCTTCCCCCTTTTCCCTTCCTTCGGTGACCCTCCTTCGCGTCTCGCCCCCTTCCTGTCTCTCGCTCTTTTACCTCCTCCCCTTCGCTCTCTCTCCTCCTGTCTCTAATTTCCCCTCTCCTCACCCTCCCTCCTTCTTCCCCTTCCTCTTCTTATCACCCCCCTTCCCCTCTTCTTCCTCCCTGCGTTAATCCTTCTCCCCTTCTCTCCCCCGTCCTCACTTTCCCCCCCCCCCTCCTCCTTCCCTCCCGCCCTCTTTTCCATCATTCACCCCTCTTTTCTTCGCCCTCCCCCTTCTCCTCCCTTACCCCTTCTCCCTCCCACAATCCGCTGTGCCCTTCCTTTCCCTCCCTCACTCCTCCTTCTCCCTCGGTCCCTAGCCTTAGCCTTACCCTTCCTCCTCCAGCCCCCCCCCCTCCCTAAACCGTCCCCTCCTTCCTCCCTCTCTACCCCACCCCCCCTCAGCAAACGGGGCGCCTCCAATGATGTCCTGGTAAACTTGTGACACAAAGGCACTGTGTGTTGGAGGATGTGCATATATGTGCGTGCTTGTCTGTGTGTGTGTGTGTGTGTGTGTGTGTGTGTGTGGCGTTTGTTTGTTTGTAGAGACGTATGTGCTACTGAGTAAATTCTGGAATAAACACACGTACACGCACACACACACACACACACAAACGCACAACACACACACACACACACAAACGCACAACACACACACACACACACACACACACACACACACACACACACACACACGATCCACTTCCGCCTGCCCCATCCACCCCTGATGTTCATAAAGGCGCCAAACTCCATTATCAGCACCTCGGGCCAGAGATATCTTATCTGTCAGTTATAACACATCAAATTCGTTCCCCAAATTCCAGTCTCCCCCTTCCCATAACTCCCTCACCCCCCCTCCTCCCCTCTTGTCCATTTAATATCAAGTGATAATGGTAGGTTAATCCTTTTGATTAATCTCTATCACATATCACAAAATCAATTTGAATTTTTTTTCTTGTTTTTTTCATTAATGTATTTTTTTTTTTTAATTCAATCGATTGAATTTAACATTTTTGTTTGGCTTTTGTACCTTCTAGTTTCCCTTCTGTCAATCAAGTGCTTCACCCCTTTAATGGTAAAAAGATAAATAAATAAATAAAATTCACGAATGGAGTAGACGATGTGATTATTTTATCTATTTATTTTTAATTCTTATTTTTCTAAGATGGGTCGATTATCATTTCCTTCAGAGCGCCTTTTGCAACAGCACCTGCCACCCTCTTTCACACCCTCACCCCGTTCCTTGTGCTTTATCTGTGGGCTTGAACATAGACCTACCAGCCCTGCTTAGGGTCTCATAGGGCCCTTAGTCCGTCAATCACCCAACCCACCGGTTATTCAGTCCCCCAACCTAGCGACTTATCAGCTCTTCAACTTATCAGCCCTTCAGCCCACTGGCCTATTAGCCTTTCAGACCTCCAGACCGTCAGCCCAGTATATTGCCGGACTTTTAGTCCATCATCTTATCAGATCTTCAGCTCAATATGTTACCAGACCCTCAGTCCATTATCTTACCTGACCATCAGTACATTATCTTATCAGACCCCCAGTCCATTATCTTACCAGACCCTCAGTCCATTACCTTACCTCATCATCAGACATTTAACTTACAGACATTTAGCCCATCATTTTACCAGACCGTCAGCCCATTAACTTACCAGACCTTTAGCCCATTAACTTACCAGACCCTCATTCCATTAACTTACCAGACCCTCAGTCCACTAACTTACCAAACCCTCAATCTACTAACTTACCAGCTCCTCAGTCTATTAACTTACCAGGCCCTCAGGTCCTTGTCTTCCTAGACCGGCAGTCCACTATCTTACCAGACCCTTAGACCATTATCTTACCAGACCCCCAGCGCATCATTCTACCGACCTTTCAACTCAGCAAACGTACCGCCATTCCACCATCCTAACAGTCCAACAACCCACTATCCTACATTGTCAATAACCAATTCGACCCACCATTCCACCAACAATTAAGCCCACCAACCGTTCAGCCCACCATTACCATTCTATTGCCAACTGAGCACACCAACATCACAGTCCACCACCACCATCCCATCACCGAAGGAGCCCGCCGAACTCTTCAGCCCACCGCCCATCCACCGATACAGCTCGAC
>NW_028234428.1:4459962-4462462 GCF_977035675.1 Penaeus japonicus | reverse complement strand
CTATGCCTCAAAGAAAAGGATATAACCCATAGGGATATACTGCAATTACCCATACAAAGCCTTTTACGTAATGGCATTCCCAGGTGCCATCTAAGAATCCTCTAACAGCTGTATAGTGATATCAAAGTACAACGTCCTTTAAATTAGATTACAGTGTTTTAGTCGACATGTAGAGAACCAATTATAGTAAATTATTACATACGCATACGCCCTAAATGTAGTAATCACCGCAATTGATAAAATTAGCTTTGTGTTAGTTACTATTAAAATGTTTTGACAGTAATCTATTTGCGTATTGAATTATCAAATACGTACCCATGCACGCGTTTATATGGTGTTGTGTTTTGCAAGCAATATAATTTGTTTTGATACAAACTATTTTCTCAATGGAAGGGGATGTTTTTCAAATACTTTTTTTTTTATTATAAATCTATATCACACACACACACACACACACACACACACACACACACACACACACACAAACACACGCACACACCCCAAAACAACACACACATACACCACACTCCACACGCACATCACACACACACACACCACACACACACATACACACACAATACACACACACAAACACAACTCACACACATCACACACACACCCAACAACAACCACACAACACACAACAGAAAACACATCCACACACACACGTCCGCGCACATATATATATGTATATGTATAAATTTATTAGATAATATAAAACATATATATTTATACATATATATATATATATATATATATATATATATATATATATATATATATATATATCCAATCATATGGATATAGATTATTGTTCGTCTATGAAACCAACGATACCAAATCACAAAGATTTTAATCAAACGTGCCTAACATACGTTATCATTACTATTTATATGAGTATTTGTATACTTCTTGCATGTCATTTATATGAAATTTCCCACAAATAACAATTAATCAAGAATGCAATGACATCATTTGCCAATTTTTATCGTTGCGGACTCTAATGAGATCATCAGTCAACAGCTTCATTACCTGACACATTATTTTGCTGCAACCGCATCGGCAGAGTAAATTAATGTGGTAAATCAGTATAATTACACGTCGACGATAAAGAGAGATAGACAGTTAGTTAGATAGATAGATAGATAGATAGTTAGACAGATAGATAGATAGATAGATAGACAGATAGACAGATAGACAGATAGACAGATAGACAGATATACAGATAGGTAAATAGATAGATACTTAGATAAACAAATAGACAGATAGATAAATAGATAGATAAACAGACAGACAAATAGACAGATAGACAAATAGATATATCTATCTATCCCTTCTATCTCACTCCTGTCTCCAGCGACTCCTGTCACAAACTCCCTCTTACTCCCTCTCACTTTCCAGCTCTCGACACTCCTCCTCATTCCTTCTCACCCCCCTCCACTCACTCTCCCCTACCCCTCTCATTCCGTTTCACTCCCTTCCACTCCCCAGCACTCCATACTCCCCCTCACTCCATCTTATTCCCCTTCATTCTCTCATCCCTCTTCACTCTGTCACCCTCCCCCCTCCCCCCTCACTCCCCGCCCCCCCCCCCTCCTCACTCCCTCCGACTCCCCAGCACTCCATACTCCCCCTCACTCCCCGCTCACTCCCCCTCCTCACTCCCTCCGACTCCCCACCTCTCCTGCAACATGCAATCGTGAAACAAACCATGACGTCACAGCGAAAGGCATTGCATCTCTGCCTCTCTCTTGACGTTCAGAAATTGCAAGGTGCAAATAACTGTAAGTGAATAACTGCATTTCCAGAGAAGAAGGGAGAAGGAGAAGGAGAGGGAAGGGGAAAGGAGGAGGAATGGGAAGAAGGAGGGGGAGGAGAAGGAGGAACGTGGAACAGAGAGAGGGATGGAGGAGAAGAAGAAAATAAAGGGAGAAGGAGGAGGCGGAGGAGGGAGAATGAGGAGAGAGAATGAGGGTAAAAAAGAAAAGAAAAAAGAAGGGAGAAGGAGGTGAAGGACAAGAAGGAGGAGAAGAGAGAAGGATAATGGGAAGAAGGAGTGGGAAGGAGAAAAGAGAAGAAGGAATGGAAAGGAGAAGGGAGAGGGAGGAGATGAAGGGAGAAAAGGGAGAAGTGGGAGGGAAGGGGACAGTGAAACGCAAGGAAAATGGTTACATGTTTTTTTTTTCATCTCTGTTTCATCTTCTTCTCCCTTTTCTCCCCCTCTTCTTCCTTTCTTTTCTTGTTCTTATCATTTTCTTCTGCTTCTTTTTCTTCATCATCTCCTCCTCCTATTCCTTTTTTTTGTATTCCGTCAGTCGTTTCTTATTTTCTTTTTTTTTCGTCTTTAAACAACAAAAGGGTAATGATAATGATAATATCAATAATAATGATACTAATATTGATAATGGTAATGATAACAACATTGATAACAATGGCAATCATAAGGATGATAAAAACAGTTATAACGATAATGATAATAATGATGATAATGATAATGACA
>NW_028234428.1:4449962-4457462 GCF_977035675.1 Penaeus japonicus | reverse complement strand
TTCTGCTCCTTCTTCCTTCTCCCTTCTTCCCCCCTCCCTCTCCCCTCTCCTCCCCACCTCCCAAAACCCACCTCCTCCTCCTTAACCCACCCCATTTTTCCCCCTCCACCACCCCAAACCCTCCTCCCCCCCCACCTAGCGATTACGGTACTCCCCTCCCCCTCCCCCTCACACAACACAACAAATCACATCCACATCAAACACAACCCCCTCACAACCACTTCACCTCACACCACAACCTCACTATCGAACCCCCTTCCCAGAACATTCCCATTCATAACAAACACTAACAAACAACCACAAAAACACACAATCAAAATCACCATCAACAACCATCACAATCATTCCCAAACACAAAACACAACACAACACACCATCAAACATCTAGCTAAGATAATTAATCATGGGAATTACCACAATCACTGTAAATCGAAACCAAAAAGATAATCACATCGACACACAAACACCACAACACAACAAAAGCCTACCCAACAACACAATTCATCCAACAACCTCACATCTAACAATCATCACAACGAAACACGATAGGACAACAACAACCAAATCTAGAATCACCCCCTCTACCGTTGTATCTCCACCCCAAACAACCCCTCCTCCCCATCCACTTCCCGCCCCATCCCCACCCCAAACCCTTCCTCCCCCTTCCCTCCTCCCCCTTCCCCCCCTCCTCCCCTTCCTCTCCCTCACTGTCCTTTCCCCTTACCCCTCCCCCTCACTAACCCTCGCCCTCCGCCCTGGCTCGTCTTCTGAGGTGGTGATATATATCTCCCGGGTCAACAACCCGTCGCAGAAGCAAGGGCGGCGGGCCCTAAAACGACATCGCAATCTCGCTCTCCTCCCCCCCCTCCCCCGGATTTTAGTGTTGTGATTATCCAAAATTTCCCGGGAGAGGCGAGACAAGCAACACGCAGGTAAGTCAAAGGCGTCTCGTCACGACATCAAACCTGGAGCCTTCGATTTTTTAGGCTTCCTAACTCTTTTTTTTTCTTTTTCTTTTTCCTTCTCTTCCTTCTTGGTTCTTATTTTTTTTTCATTTTTTCTTCTTCTTCTTCTTCTTTTTCTTCTTGTTTTTTTTTTTTAATCTACTGTTTCCTTTTTTTTTTTGATATAATCGACAGTCGGTTCTGCGCGCAGGTCTCTACACACCTCGCCTCACCGGTGTCCAAGATTATATTTCTTCTGTTTCTTCTCCTTATCTTTCTTCGCTTACTATTACTACTGCTACAGTTTCTTTTCTTAATCTTCTACTAATCTATGACGCTGTTTTTATCTTTATTATTATAATTATTAATATATATTGTACATACCAACTTACATACACACACACACACACACACGCATATATATATATATATGATATACTTATAAAAAAAAAAAAATATATAATATATATATAGTATATATATATATATATATATGTTGTAGTGTGAAGTTGAAGAGTGTTGAATGTGTGTGTGTGTACAAAAAGACTGTGTGTGTGTGTGTGTGTGTATGTGTGTGGTGTTGATGTGTGTGTGTGTGCGTGTGTTGTGTGTGTTGTGTGTGTGGTGTTGTGTGTGTGTGTTGTGTGAGTATATATTCACATATATATATATATATTAATATATATATATATATATATATATATAACACAAACAATAAATATATATACATTTTATATATAATTATAACTATATATAATATATACTTATATATATATATATATATAGGTGTCTGTGGTTGTGTGTGTGTGTGTAGATGTGTGTGTTGTGTGTTTGTGTGTGTGGTAAATATACATAGATATATATTTATATATATATATATATCATATATCATATTATATAATAAATATATATATATTCTTCAAATATATTATATATGTAAAAGTATCTCTCTATGTTAGAACTATATGTACTATATATTCATATATAAATATATATATAAGTCGTATACACTCACATATATATATATATATATATATATATATATATATATATATAATCCCTACATAATATATATATATATATATATATCACAAAATATCATACTTTATATATATATATATATATCAAATAATATATATATTCTTCGTCTTTTGACTTACGGCTTATGCCTGTATCAGGGGTCCGCCACAAAAGCGTCGGTGCCTCCAACTACATATACTGAGTATTATATATATATATATATTATATATATATATATATATATATAAATATATATATATATATATATAATATATAAATATATATATATATATATATATATATACTAATATATATATTAGTATATATATATATATATAAATCAATATATAAAAAATATTTGAAAAAAAAAAAATATTTTCTGTCTCTGATCTCTAGTACTTATATAATTTTCCGCTGCTTCTGTACCTTTTAATTTCTCTGCCATTTTGATTTATTCCCTAATTTTGTAAATTTTTTCCTTTTTTCCTCTTGCTAACTACAGCGATCTTATCCCTTATTCTTCGTCTTACCTTCTGTGTCACTGAGTTTCGTTCAGGGTTTTAATTCTTTCCGTTTTTTGTTCTACTTACCTGTGGAAGAGAGAAAACAATCAATTAATTTTAGACATACAGAAGAATATATATATATAGATAAGAGGAAAAATAAGAAATGCATAAATGAAAAAAAGACAGAAGAAGAAAATAAAGAAAGAAAAGAAAGAACTTAAGGAAAAAAAAACAAAAAAACAAGAGACGAAGGAAGAAGAATCACAAAAGAAAGAAAAAAAAAATATATATAATGACAAATGAACACACATACAAAAAAAAAAAAAAAAAAAAAACACCAAGGGAAAAAAAAAAATAATAAATAAGAAAGCAAGAAAAGAGGAATAAAAGTCTTGGAAAGACCCAAAACAAAAAGACGAAAGAACGAGAAAAATAAGAGAAAGAAAAAGACTCGCGCCAGAGAAGTCGAAGGAAGTGTCGAGATCGAAAGGCCACCTTCAGAGAGACGGGGAGAGGGGGAGGGAATAGGGCGAGAGGGGAATAGGGGAGATAGGGAGGGGGAGTGAGGGGGGTACTGTCTGCTAGAATCGTCAGCCCAGATTAAATATCGTAGGACAAATTGCAAAAGGGAGGATGTATGTTTTTCCATCTTTTATATAATTACACGAGGAGAAGGCGAGGAGGAAGGGAAAAGAGAGACCGAGAGCAATGCAAAACGCTTCTAAAGAAAGAGAGCCAAAGAGTGGGAGGAGGAGAGGTAAGGGATAGGAGGTACGGGAGAACGAATGAAGGGGTAAGATCGGAGAGAAGGAAACAGGTGAGGGAGGAGGTGGAACAGGGTAATACAGCGATAAACAGAATGAGGAACAGGCGGCCCCCAAGCCCCCACACGGAGAGCCCACAAAAAAAGAAAAAAAGAGAAGGGATAAATAGAAGTAGACGCAGGGAGGGACGCCAAATGAGAAAAACGGGAGAACAAAGAGCTAAAGAACAAGAGCAGACGTACCAGGGACAGACCGAAAGAAACAGAAAACGAAAAAAAAACAGAAGAGAAAAAAAAAGAGAAAGGAAAAGAAAAATAAAGCACGAAAAGAGAACTAGAGAAATAAAGCAGACAGGTTGAAGGAAAGAATAAAAAAGACGCTAAAAAGAAAGAAAAAAAAGAAAAAAGAAAAAAAAAAAAAAAAAAGAAAAAAGAACAAAAAAGAGAAAAAAACAAAGCAATCTCAGAATAAAAGTGATAGAAAAAATGACAAAAAAAAGAAAGACAAACAAAAGAGAAAAAAAGAAAAAGAAGTAAAGAGGAGGAAAATGAAGCTAAAGAAAGCCCAACTCTAAAAGATAAAAACAAAAAGTAAACAGCATTCAAAACAACACTAAAAACATAAACCAAGATAGGCAATTACGAAAAAAATGATGAGAAGAGAAAGACAAAGAAGAAGAGAATAGAATAAGAAAAAATAAAAAGAAAAAATAATAAAAATAAATCAGTCCATGAGTTGAGGTAGACCCAAAGAAGGAGTGCGAGTCTGCCACTAAATAAATAACTCTATATTTCCCCCCCATACCCCTCCTCCCCCCCCAAACACAAATAAAAAAAAAAAAAAAAGTAAGAAAAAAAGAAAAAAAAATAAACAAGTGGGGAGGAGGAAGTGTTAGCGGATTAAGGGATAGGGAGAAAGGGGAAGGGAAAGATTGGACGGGAGTCAAAGAGACTAGGATGAGGGAGGGTAAGGATAGGATCTTGAGAGGAAGAATAGGGGAGAGGGAGTGAGAAAGGGGAAGCAGGAAAGTGAGGAGTCCCGAAGAGGGGGACCGGAGGGAGGGTAAGGGATAGGGAGAATCTGGAAGGGAGGGGAGGAGAGATGAGGTGAGGTAGAGGGGTATACGGTGGGAAAAGTAGGGGAAGGGGAGAAGGAGAGGAGAGGGGAGGTAAGCAGATAGGGGAGGAGGAAGGGGAAGGGGAGGAGACCAAGGGGAAGGAAAGAAGGAACAAAGAGGGGAGGAGGGCGACGGGGTAAGGGGATAGAGGGAGAGAGGAGAAGGGGCAAGGAGGGTTCGAGAGGGCTGGAGGAGAAAGGGGAAGGGAAGACGTAAGAGGACGCTAAAGAGGGGAGGAGCGGAGGAGTAAGGGATAGGGGAGGAGGAAGCGCGGGAGGGGAAGGGAAGGAGATAAGGAAGCGGAAAGAGAAGAGCTAAAGAGGGGAGGAGGAGGGGTTAAGGGATAAGAGGGGAGGAAGATGGGAGAAGGGCGCTGAGAGAGGGTTTCAGAGGGAGTAAACGGGACTAGCGGGCTCGGAGCGCACAGGGAGGGAGGAGCCCGAAATGGGCGAAGGTCAAGAGATAGTGGACCGTCAAAGAGGGGAGGAGGGAGGGTAAGGGATAGGGGAGGATGGAAGGGGGAGGGGAGCAAGGGACGGAGCGGAAAGGGGAAGGGAGAGATTACCTAGCGCACGCTACTCCTGGGAGAGCGAGCGTCCCGAAGAGTCTCATGGAAAGGGCGCGATTAGAGGAGAGAGGCACGGAAGGGATGAGGGGGAAGGAGGAAAAGAGGGTAGAGGAGAGAGTAGGGGAAAGAAGGGTTTGATGAGAGATGGGGAGCTCAATTGATTGGTGAGGAGGGGAGAGGAGAAGGGAGAGTGCAGGGGAGGAAGAAAGATTATGGAAAGAGAGAGGGAAGGGAAGGATGAGAAGGCACAGGTGAAAACAGACGGGGCGGATTGTCGGGTCCTGTAACGGGTTGTGGCTGGGGTGGGTTGGGTGATGATGATGATCGGTGTGCGCGTTTCCGTAGTATAAAGGTCTAAGTGGGCTCGTCTTATAGGGAGAGTGATTGAGTACCGTTGCAGTGGGTTATGGGCGTGCCAGAGGGATCGATTTGGCTCGTCCAATTGTTCCAGTACCTTTAAGTTCAGCTCGATTTGTTGTACAATTATTAAGTTGGGATCGTATATGACTATCATTTATCAGGATCATTTCTCTTGCTCCTCTATCATTCTTCTCAGCTTATCCTTGGAGAAGTGAATTGACTCGTCCATCTTCGTACCCTGGAGCTCGTTTAATGTCTGACCCTGTCTTAAACTATTCGGCGGGAGAACGGACGAATGGAAAAGGGGGTGATATAAAGTAGCTGTGATGAATGAGATGGAACTAGAGAGAGAAAACAATGAGAGGGTGGGCGTAGTAAGAGCAATGAAGGAAGGAGAGGACATAAGGAAAGTGGAGTTGATGTAGAAAGAGGAGGAAATTGGAAAAGAGAGAGAGTTTGAGTAGAGAGAGATGTAGTGGGAGTGGGAGATTGCTGGAAGAGCAGGGAATGGAGGGGGGGAAGGGAAGGAGGAGGGGGACGTCAGCCAGAAAAAATTCATGGGAACGAGGCACTTGGAGACAATACAGATGTCGCGGGGGAGTGACTGGGAGGGAGGGGGAGGCAAAGGGTGAGACCCATGAATTGTTCTGGTTAAGCTTAGCCGTAGTTGACAAGTGGTATAAAATGTAGGGGGGCACACTGGGAGAAGAAGAAAAAATGATGGAAACGTGCTCCTTATGTCGCTGGGCCTTCGGCCGCGGGGACACCCCTGGGATGGAGGTGGACGGGGAGGCAGGAGCAGGTTGAGGGAGGAACTTGGGTGAGAGGGAGAAGAAATGGAAGTGATGTCGAGTGAGAGAGTTTAGAGGTGGAGAGAAAGAGAGAGAGTTGGGAGAGAGAGAAAGAGAGTGGGAGAAGTAGATGGGAGTGACGAGGACAGGGGAGGGAGATTTGGTGAGAGAGGAAGGAGAGAGATGAGAGGAGAGAGGAGAGAGAGAGAGAGGAAGAGAGAGGAGAGAGAGGAGAGAGAGAGAGAGAGAGAGAGAGAGAGAGAGAGAGAGCGAGGAGAGAGCGGAGAAGAGGAAGAGAAACTAGATGTAGAAGAAGGAATTAAGGAAAATACAGAGGAAAAAATAAGAGACGTTGACACGCAGAAGTAGGATAATCTAAACAGAAAGATAAGAAGTAGAACGGTAGATGAAAGGTGATAAATGAACGAGAAGGAAGAACTTACAGACAAAGAAGAACACAAAGAAACATATAGATGTCCCTCTAACCTAACCTCTAACCTAACCTAACCTATTCACACCCAGAAAATCGATTGCAGACGGAAAAACACATGGTCCATGAAAATGTGAAGCAAATGCCAGTAAGCTGGGTGGCACGGAAATCAAACGAGGGTAGACAGCTCATATTGACAGGTCAGATTGACAGGATCAATTGACAGAGTGAGATAGGCGGCGCAGTGACCCATGGTCTGAGGGTGACAAAAAGTTGGCTTCTCACCTAAAGGACAGGTTCCGATGGGGAGACCTTAGGTAATTGCATTTTAATTCCGCTGGCGAACCTCATTCAAGCTTGTGAGGGGAAAGAGGAGAGAGGGGAAGGGGAGAAAAGGGGAAGGAAGGGGGGAAGGGGAGAAGAGGGAGGGAGGGAGGGAAGGAAAATTAAAGGTGAGAGAGGTGGCGAAAAAGGGAGGGGGGGGGGGGGAAGGAAGAGAGGAAATAGAAAAGGAGAGAAGGAGTGTGTAAGAGGGGTATGGAAAGAGAGAGGGAAGAGGGAAAGGGGGAAAAAGAGAGAAGGTGAAGGGGAAGGGAATAACAACTGGGAAGTGAGAGGGAAAGAGACAAAAGAAAGGTGAGAAAGCATAGAGGGAAAGAGAAGAAAAGGGAATATAGAGAAGGGGAAGGGGAAGGGAAGGAGATGAAGAAAGAGTGATAAGAATATGAGAAAGGAGAAAGACACAGGGTAATAAAAATGAAAAAAAGAAAAGTAGGAAAGTTGGAACTCGAATGTGAAGTCCGAAAAGAGGAACAGGAAAGAGAATTAATTGGCTGCAAGAGGAGAGGAAATAAAAACAAAAGGGGAGAAGGAAAAGGAGAAAGGAGAGAAAAGAGAGGGGAGAAGGGAGAGGAGAGAGGGGAGAGAAGAGGGGGGAAGTGGGAGAGGAAAGAGGGGAGACGAGAGAGGGGGAAGAAAAGAGGGCAAAAGGCAGAGGAGA